>NC_045550.1:56323413-56415913 GCF_009769535.1 Thamnophis elegans
TTCAATTCCATGCTTGCACCCGCCATCTTAACTTGTTTGAATCCGTAGACACTATTGTAAAAAAATGATCTAAGATTTATGTGGGGCCCAGAGGCTGCCCATAGCAACTGTGCTGTGGTTAGCAGATAATTTGTGATTGTACTGCGTAGAACACATTGTGTAAAGCAGGCAAGAGGTGAATTATAAGCAAGAGTTTTTAAAACATTGCAGAATTCCAGAAAATATATGTCACTTTATCCCAGAAAATTGGAATCCAATGCCCTTAAAACATCCACGCGTCTGCTGAAAAATATCAGCCATTTCTTAGCTTTTATAAAGCACGCAGCAGTCTCTTTCACGAGTCATTATAGAACATCTTGAAATGTCATGGTGTGCCAACAAAAATAATTAACATCATTAAGGTTTTCTAAATAAATGCAGTTTACCGACCAAAAATGAAACAAGGAAATGACTCTGGGCTGCCACTCTTGGCATCAATCCTGGAGGACTCTTTCATGAACTTTGCCATCAATAGTTCCATGGAAAGAAAATCAATATAAGGATTTTTCAAGTGGCCTCCCGAGAAATCTAGGAGAGAAATGTAGGAGAGAATCATGAGAAATCATCCATTCAAACTTTCTCACTGTCCAGAAAATGTAATGCATTCTGGTTCTTGACAAATCCTGAAGATACTTGGTGGTCTCTATGATTGGTGGACTGTATGATTTTCTGTAGTGATAGTGGGAATGGAGATTTTAAATGGTTAAATTCAGGGGTGGGCTGCTACAGGTTCATCAGTGTTCGGGAGCACCAGTAGCTAACATTATGGCTGGTTCGGACAACCTCTACATCACACCACAGGCTGGCCCCTCCCCTCCCACCTCTCCCACTCCATCCCTCCCAGGAGTCTCCACATGGCCCTTTTTGGATGTGAGGTAAGTGCAGGGCCTGCATGGAGGCTCGTGGAGGGGGGAAAAATGGGCCCCTCGGAAGGTCTCCAGAGCTCGAGGTAGGAAGTTTTAGCCCACCAAGAGACTCGAGGAAAGCCTGGGAAGGCAAAAATGCCTCCCCCTATGATGCAGGTGGTCAACTAGACCATGTCCACCATGGCCACGCCCACCCAACAACCAAGCAGAGAACCCGTTGCTGAAATTTTTGAAGCCCTCCCCTGGTTAAATTGCACTATTTCAGGCAAACTGCCCACAGTCTGGAGCTCAATCCTGAAGGGACTCAAAGTTGACAGCCTTCCATGCTTCTGAAGTCAGTGAAATGAGGAGCCAGATTACTGGGGGCAAATGTGCAAATAAGGTTTACATTACAAACCACACAGAGAGTTCTATAAAACACCATGGGGTGGTGTGTAAGCCTAAATGCTATTGCTGTTGCAATTCAGGATGAGAGTCAAAGTAGAAAATGTACTAAGCTCTATTAGGTTGTCGAAAAAATTTGAACCAGTGCCTGAGTGTGATCTTGAGCCAATAAATTGTGATTCAGTCTAGTGAGCCAGTTGGCCCCAGTGAATGCCATATAGACTGTTCTGAAATGAATTGCAGTCTTCCGAAAGGTGAAGATTTATTGTCTGCCAGAGAGACTCGAAGTCAAGATTGCTAATACCATTTGGAACAATACAAAGTATCTCCGAAACAATTTTAAACCAATCAGGGCGGCTCACCAATCATAGGTTACAGACTTGTGTGGCCTGTGAACTTAAGAAATCTTCTGTTTGAGACCCACTTGGATTTGCACAGACGTGAAATTGTCAGGGTTTCGGAAGGCTTCAGTACACCATATGGAGATCCACAATTCAGCTTGTGGATATTAACCGCACAGACTTGTCATGGTAATATCGTATTATATGGTAGTATCGAAATAAAAACACATTGGATAGAGGAGAATGTTTGTAAGCTCAGGGATGACATGAGGGATCCTTGCTGCTTCTGAACATGGTTGTTTTGTTGCAGATATTTCATTATGCAAACAGGATAACAGTGCTAGTGCTTAGCTAGGGGGAAGTGGGATTTGCTCTCCTTTTATATTCTAGTGGCTTCCTGGCAGTGTTGGTGGGAGTGGTTTTGGTGGTTCTTTGGGTGGGCTGTTTAACCGTTAGCTTATTTGGCAGTTCTTTGATTTACTTCTTGTTGAGCCATGGTGGCGCAGTGGTTAGAGTGCAGTACTGCAGGCTACCTCTGCTGACTGCTGGCTGCCTGCAAACTGGCAGTACAAAACTCACCAGACTCAAGGTTGACTCAGCCTTCCATCCTTCTGAAGTGGGTAAAATGAGGCCCAAATTGTTGGGGATCATATGCTGACTCTGTAAACCGCTTAGAGAGGGCTGTAAAGCACTGTGAAGCAGTATATAAATCTAAGTCTATTGCTATTCCTATTGTTTGTTGATCTGGTGTTAATCTCTGCTCATCTGGGTGTTGATTATTGGTGAGGAGGTGTTTTGGGGGGGTTTTGTTTCTTTTTCCGGCTTGTTGGTTGTCTCTTTTGAATTATATCTACCGGTAGATGTTTGTGTCTACGTGCTTGTTGATAGCTGATTTGTCAACGTTCCAAGCTTCTAGCATTTTTAGCCTGGCTTAGTCTAGGATAGTCACAGTTCCCCAGCTGAAACTACAGTTAAATCTGTTCAGATGTTGTGAAATTAAGGAGTTTTCATCATGTCTTCTGACTGCTAGTTGATGTTCATGGAAGTACTCTGCCTGTTTGTCCTATATAGTGCCTTTTGCGGTCCTCACACTGTATGTTGTCAAAGACTCCTGTTTTTCTTTCTTCTGGGGCAGCTGGGTCTTTTGGTTTACTTAATATGTTTTGGAGGGCTTTAATTGGTATGTGTGCTACACTGATGCCATATGGTTGCAATAGTCTCTTGGTGATTTCTGAGATGTCCTTGATATACAGTATATGAATGCCATCCTTTTCGTAGCTTGTGTTGATTGTACTATACTTGAATGGCCAGGCCCTTTTTGATGACACTGTGCAGATATCCATTTTGTTGGATAATGCTGTGTAGATGATGTATTTCCTATCTCTGATGTTCAGGTTTGCTGCAGTGTGTTTGTGCTCATCTAAATAGTGTTCTTACACAACTTGTCTCGTGGGAGGTTGGGTTGATATAGTGAGTTGCAGGACTGATTATGAGGAATCTGACTCTCCCACCTTACTAATATTATACTGTTGTTCACTTTTACTCCATGCTGAGCTGGAGGCAGGCAGTTTTCATTACCAAAAAGACTGTGATCATTTGAAAACCATTACAACTGCCTGGCTAATCTTCAGGTTCAGGTACGCTTAAAACTGACCTGCATGAATAATGAGCAATTAGCATCCCACCCCATCCCACCAGCAGTACTTATACATATTCAACAAAAGATGACTAATTGAAGGCTCAGAGAAAAGTCTAAGTGACGGGTGTAGGTGGGGATTCCAATCGCAGGGAGAAATGTCTGACAGCTTGTGTGGTTTCAAAGCTATTCAGTTTCTCATGAAGAAGAGCAAATAATGCCGCATTTAGCTTCATACGCCGTGAGTTACAAAGATTGAAGTGGTGAGGAAACTGTTTATCTTAATTAATTGGCTCTCCTCCCCACACCCCATCTTTTAGTTTAACAGCTTGGTATTCTACTTCATCAGGGAATCTTTGGTCCAAGCAAACGATGTGGTAAGAGTTGATAGAAGGAAGCTTAGGATGTCAAAGTCCAAGATCCTAATTACGTGGCTCAGGTTTGGTTTTCTTGGAGTTTCAGGACCATGAAAAGTAGCCCTTGCTGTAACCTGCGTCTCTTTCAAAGTGGGGAGTGAATGTTTACAGAACGGAGATCTAAGTGAAGTCAATTTCACAGATTCAATTCTCCCTCCTAGAGGTGAAGAGAGCTCCCACTCTCTGAAAAGGAATCAAAATATGACTCTGCTGCCTTGCTTGGGGAGCTCAGAGGAGAACACAGTCATGGGGCTGGCTGGTACCATGACAGCCTCCCCTTCTTTTAATTTTAACAATGTTTAATCATCCTCGCCTTCCTATAAAATTTTAATTCTTCTTCTTCCTCCTTCTTCCTCTTCCTCTATCTATCTATCTATCTATCTATCTATCTATCTATCTATCTATCTATCTATCTATCTATCTATCTAATATATATATATATATATATATATATATATATATATATATATATATATATACACACACACACACATACATATATATATATATACACACATACATACATACACACACACACACACACATACGTGTGTGTGTGTGTTTTATTTGTGCAAAGGCAACAGTAAAAATGTTGGGTTTCTGTCGTGATGGACTCTTGTGACGAGCCGATTGACAGATGATGGAAGCAGTTAGCTTCCTCCCATAATTAGGGCTTACCAGGGGTTGTGACTATATATATATATATATATATATATATATATATATATATATATATATATATATATATATGTGTGTGTGTGTGTGTGTGTGTGTGTGTGTGTGTGTGTGTGTGTACGTACACACACCAAGTTTGGTTGAAATTACTCAAGGCACTCCAGAGTTATGCTGGAACATACATACATACATACATACATACATACATACATACATACATACATATATGCTGTATGTATGTATGTATGTATGTATGTTCGTTCCAGCATAACTCTGGAGTGCCTTGAGTAATTTCAACCAAACTTGGTACACAGATGACTTACTCTCTGGAAACAAATATTGGGGGGGGGAGACACCCCTAGTGTGTGTGTGTGTGTCTGTGTTTGTGTCTGTCTGTGTGTTCCAGCATAACTCTGGAACACCTGGCCTGTTAAGGAGAGTGAGTATGGCGTCCTAGAGCGGCAATTGTTTGTGATGTCATGGGAGGGAGAAGGGAGAGCCTTTGCCATTAAGGAGAGCGAGTATGGTGTCCTAGAGTGGCAACTGTTTGTGATGTCAGTTCCTTCGCAGCTTCCTCTGGAAACCCAGCTGTGACATTCACCCTTCAGGGGACCAATGGGGAAGTGCCTGATGGATTTGGGGTAAAGTGCCATGATCATAGACAGGGCGGGAAAAAGGAGCACATGGGAGGGGAAAGGGAGAGGGCAGGGATGATGGGCATGGCAGTAGGGGGAAGGGAGAGGGCAGGGACGATGGGCATGGCAGTAGGGAGAAGAAAGACCCCTCTCAATGACTCCCTGTCAGACAAACGCTTTGATGTCTATAAATAGCCGGGCAATGCCAGGTTATCAGCTAGTACTGAATAGGTCATCCTGGACAGTCTCTCTGCTACCAAAGTAAAGAAATTCCACATGGTGAATATTTGAAAATGTAAATTCTTTGTTATTTTGCAATCTAAGAACTATAATACAATAGAATACAATACAATAGCAGAGTTGGAAGGGATCTTGGAGGTCTTCTAGTCCAACCGCCTGCCTAGGCAGGAAACCCTATACCATTTCAGACAAAAAACAGGAGTCCTAAGACATTGTATATAGTTTTCATGAAGAGAAATAAAACAGACCTTCATTAAAGTGGGAATTCTTTCTCACTTCAGCACGTCACATGTCCAGTTAAGACTGCATGATTTTCTGTAGTGATGGTGGGAATGGAGATTTTCAAGGTTCCGCTCCTATGTTGCGGCTCATTTTGCTTCATCTGGATTTTTTCTTTTAGTATTAATTTTTCAACACACACAAGTATTTACTACTAGGTTCTTATGTCTTAATTCAAGCAGTATCTGGAGTAAGGGGAATTACTGCTATTGCTAAACAGTATGGAGCCAGATATAATTGATTATGACTGAAAATCATTAAGAAATCTATTTTCTGCCATCCAGTCATACTATTCAGAAAGAATTATTTAGCCTTAGCCTGGGGAAGGATTCACACAAACCCTCTACATATATTGGAAGAATGATGGGGTTGTAGGGTTTGGCTGCATAGCCACATAGGTTATCTAATAGCCTATCACCAGCAGCTTGAGGCTGTGTAGCATAATTCTATTGCACTTTGCTAACTCATAACAAAGTTCACATTGAACTTGCTGCGTCCGGAATGCTCTTTTCTGCTCAGCCTTTCCCTTCTCTGGAGTAGGTGGACAGTTCCAAACACAGCCCTGGTTGCAACTATCCATCACTATGATTTTCCTTTAAATAATCTATGAAGTCCATCCAACAACAAGAGGCACTTTTGAAAAGAGAGAATGTGGGAGTCTAGTATGTTTTTTTGGTGCAATCTTCTCACATATTTTAAATTAAAAAATGGCTAAATATAAAAAAAACCTGTATTTTTTGGAGTATAAGATGCACCTAGATTTCGTGGCATGACATAACCACGAACGTCAAAAGCGCACCAACAACACCGCGGCGCTAAAACCGCAATGTCAAAAGCGCGCCAACAACAGCGCGCCGACAGAAGCGCGATTTAACTTAAGGTAAGGTTTAGGGTTAGGTTTAGGGTTAGGTTTAGGGTTAGGTTTAGGGTAGGTTTAGGGTAGGTTTAGCGTTAGGTTTAGCGTTAGGTTTAGGGTTACATTTAGGGTTATGTTACAGCGCGCTTCTGTCGGCGCGCTGTTGTCGCGTGATTTTGACGGTGCGGTTTTGTCACCGCGCTTTAGTCACACGCGCTTTAGTCTACCGCGGTTTTGTGGTGGAATCCCTAGATTTTGGGGAGGAAAACAAGGGAAAAATATATGCCTCTGCCTCCCAGCAATTTGCCTCCTTGCAACAAACAGTACAGACAATATACACTGTTTGTAGTGTTATATTTCAGACTATACTTGTACAGATGCTGTGAAAATGTGCTTTCTGGAAGTATAGTGATTCTCTGCTATTTAAAAGAATAGCACTTTTCAAAACAATAGCACTGGGCCTCTTCAGATCAAGCATTTATTTTAAAAAGCTTCTTCATTTTGCTAAGTTGTCTAGAACAACAATAAAGCAGTCTTCAAAAAATAAGTCTAATAATTTGAACATTTTATAGGCATTTATAGTTGTTGACTATACCTCCTTGCAGCAAACAGCCTGATTAACACAAGAAAAAAAAACTGCCTCCCAGCAATTTGCCACGTGGAGCAAACAGCTAGTTTCACTTTCAATTTCTCCCGATCATCAGATGTTAGTTGCTGCAAGGATTGCTATAGCTTATTGAAGCCTCCAAAAGACCTGTTTGCTGCAAAGAGGTAAATTGCTGGGAGGCAAAGGCCAAAGGGTGGGGGCGGTGGGTGGGTGGGGCTACATTCGGTGTATAAGACACAGCCAAATTTTCACCCTCTTTTTTTTGGGGGGGGGGTGACTTATGCTCCCAGCAGGCTTAGGAAAACCAGAAGGGTACCAAAGGAGCTGTTTGTAAGTACATCAACATCTGTGATTCTTGAAACCCACAATGAAATATTTACTGGGGAACTAAACCAAGATGATAGGCAACCTTAGTGATTTCTGTGCAATGTTTGTGGCCTTGAGGTTTTTGATGGATTCATGGGGTTACTTTTTGAGTTTGTTATTTTCATTCTTTCTGGAGGTTAGGGAACCACAGTATGGACTCCGGCATTGAGCAAACAACCCTTAGGAAAGGAATTCAGAATTGCCTAAGAATTCTCACAAAAGGATCACATATGTCTTGGTTCCAGCATATTCTAAGATCAAGAGAAGACCTCCCATATCTTCTGCGGATGTCCCATCTAATCTACATTAAAAAATGCCTGACACTATATGGCATTTTCAAGGATGTCAAGAACCATGTCCTCTAATGCATGTACATGCCCTATGTGATGACACTCAATACTTTTAACTAGGTCAGTTACAAACTTAGCAGCTATATTCAAACAACCTGCAGCCTAAATTAGATTTAATCTTAGGGTTTTTTTTAATTCAAATGAGATGGCTACTTGGTTAATTTATCGTTTGGTGTCCTACCCTGAGAACATTCAGTCACCAAGATAAGCATGTTGGTTAGTTTATTTGGTTTTGGTTTTTTTTTATGGGGGAGGGAAGTTTTTTGAAGATTTCAATTGAAAAGAGAGAGTATCCTTCTTTAACAGGTTAAATCAATATATGACAACAAGAAGAATAATGGCAATTTTTCACATACAGCACAGGTAGTTGTGCTTTCAAAGATCCTCATGTAACACATCAGTTTGAAACATAACCTGTTCATTCCCTCAAGACAAAAGATAGATTTAAAAAACTTATCTTTTCTATCGCTGGGATTATTTTTGTTTTGAAAAGCATACAATTCACAGAGCATTTAATACCTCAAAGGGTAGAATCCCAGTGGCCAGGCTGGAAATTATAGCATTACAATACTATCTGGAAGGTTTTGACCAAAAGAGTCTTTCTTATCTAGAGATAAATCCGATTGAACTTAAAATTCTTTCTAAATTAATTAATGGTTCTAAGACCAACTCTTTTTATTTTTTTCCCTACCAGTTCTCATACTATTTAATCCAAGAGAAAATATGGGAAGAGCTTCAGTTTTAGAAAGGTGCATAACATAAAGCAATTTGTATATTTATTTCCCGCCTTTATTATTTTTACAAATAACTCAAGGCAACAAACATACTGTATCCAACATGCTTTTCTCCTCCTATTTTCCTCACAAAAATAATCCTGTCAGGTGGCTTTGGCTGAAAGTCCAGTTGGTTTTCACAGCTAAAGCAGGACTTGAATTCATGGTCTTCTGATTCTTAGCCTGGTGCCTTAACCACTAGACCAGAGATGGTATTCAGAGGTTCTGACCAGTTCTAAAGAACCGGTAGTGGAAATTTTGAGGAGTTCAGAGAACCGGTAAATACCCGCTCTGACTGGCCCTGTCCCCATCTATTATCCTGCCTCCTGAGTCCCAGCTGATTGGAGATGGGGATTTTGCAGTATCCTTCCCCTGGAGTGGGAGGGAATGGAGATTTTACAGTATCCTTCCCCTGGAGTGGGGAGGGAATGGAGATTTTGCAGTATCCTTCCTCTGGAATAAGGTGGGAATGGAGATTTTACAGTATCCTTCCCCTGGAGTGGGGAGGGAATGGAGATTTTACAATATCCTTCCCCTGGAGTGGGGAGGAAATGGAGATTTTACAATATCCTTCCCCTGGAGTGGGGAGGGAATGGAGATTTTACAGTATCCTTCCCCTGGAGTGGGGTGGGAATGGAGTTTTTACAGTATCCTTCCCCTGGAATAGGGAGAGAATGGAGATTTTGTAGTATCCTTCCCCTGGAGTGGGGAGGGAATGGAGATTTTACAGTATCCTTCCCCTGGAATAGGGAGAGAATGGAGATTTTGCAGTATCCTTCCCCTGGAATAGGGTGGGAATGGAGATTTTACAGTATCCTTCCCCTGGAGTGGGGTGGGAATGGAGTTTTTGCAGTATCCTTCCCCTGGAATAGGGAGATAATGGAGATTTTGTAGTATCCTTCCCTTGGAGTAGGGTGGGAATGGAGATTTTGCAGTATCCTTCACCAGCCACCCCACCAAGCTACACCCACAAAAAATAGTAAAACATTTTGAATCCCACCACTGCACTAGACCAAACTCAGTCATTGTCTATTCTACAAACCAGAGACATTGTGCCTACAAGTAGCTCCCTTGGTACACTCCTGGCTTCCCAAGCCTTCTAATTTTGTACATTAAATCTCTATTCATTTTAAAAAATATGAGAAGAACATACAAAGAAATTGCAGCAGCCCCATCCTCTACCTCCCACAATAACGTGAATTTTAAAAAGACTGCAGCAAGAAAGAAATTAGAAAGAAAGTCTCAAGCAACCTGACAACAAGACAACAAAAGAGAAATTGCATGCAAACACCATAAAAATCTCAAGGCACATTTTAGTACAAAATTAACAACAGTATGGAATGACAGTGTTGGAAGCAATCTTTTCAATAAAGGAGAATATTTGTAGCTCAGGATTGAAATGAGGGGTCCTTGGTGCTCTCTGAGCTTGGTTGTTTTCTTGTAGACACTTTGTCACCCCAAACTAGCAGCAAAAGGGAAATTGCATGCAAATACCAGAAAAATTTCAAGGGACATTTTGGTGCAACATTCTCTGAGCTTGCTTGTTTTCTCACAGACATTTCATTACTCCAAACTAGCTAACATCATCAGTTCTAGTCATCAAGTAACATCACCAGGTATCTAAGTAACACCATCAGACTTGTACTGGCCCACCAGCAGCCAGTGTAGCTGGCAGCAGATTCGGAGAGTGAGGAGGTTGGGGAAGAACATGGGCCAGACCTGGAGTCTGGGGAAGGCTCTGATGAGGGTCAGTGTCAGAGGCAGAGAGGTGACCAGAGCTGTATGCCAACTATCAGCTGCCTTCAGAATCAAGCATCAGTGAGGTAAACAAACAAATGGAGCCTGATCCCAGTGTGCACATGCACAGAATTACCAGACGAAGGGAACAGCTAAAGAACAGGGGTCAACTTGGGAGTAAGGCCACAGGTGAACGATGAATGACCACTCCCAGAGGAAATAAAAGAGGAGCGAAAGGGGAGTGGAGTTTGCAGGAGACAATTAGTTCGCTTAATTGGTTTGTGACTCTCCGAGACTCCTTGCCAAGTTTTGCAGATATTGACCTGTCAGTTCTCCAAGCCAGATATGGTTTGTGACTGTAAATCCTCCCTTGAAAAACTTTGTTAGATGCAAATGAGAAGAATTCACAGTAAATTAATAAAATGATTTTTTTTGTCAGGACAAGGAGTTTGCTCTTGGGAAGCCTAGGTTAGAACAAGACTAGCACTGGTGATGTTACCTCGTTTGGCTAATGAAACATCTGCAAGAAAACCAACAAGTTCAGAGAGCACCAAGGACCCCTCAGGTCAGCCCTGAGCTACAAATATTCTCCTTTTCAGCCATCACATTTAACTCTACAGAATGCAGGGATCGATATTACCAGTCCTTGACAGGTGCCTATCTAGATATTGCTTGATTATAACCAAGAAAGAGTGCCCCTTCCCACTGGAAACCCTTTTTTGCTAATCAAAGGCTTTTCCTCCCATTTAAATGGAATCGGTGTTCCTGTAACTTAAGACCATAATTTTATGCCCTGCATACTGAGATAATTGTGAAAAGGTTGTAGCACTGAATTACCCTGCAGATCTGATGGGGTGGGGTAGGGGGAGCCAAGAATTGGAAGGCATTAAAGCAAAGAACAAACTGATGCTTCATTTCAGCTCAGTTACCACTTGGTGACACAATGACCATTAGCTGAGTTCAAGTTTTGACTTGAACTTTTCGGTTTAATATAGCCTAAAATCTGTTACAAGTATTAAGCTGCCTGTTCAGATTTCATAGAAGATCCATCAAGTACTTGGAATCCTGGAAGAAGAGAAGCAGACTGGTTTCATTTGTTGACTCCTTGTTCCCTGGCACCTTTTCTCATCAATTTAAGTCTGCTTAAGCTGCAAAGGTATAAGGGCCAGATTGGAAGGATGTCACTGGTTTTATTGAGAGCACATTTTCCATCTTTTCTTTCCATTTATTAATATTCCGGCAAACAGAAGACCTAATGAATGAATTCTGGTTGGATTGCAAATATTCCAATATTGCCAGGTGGATGTTTCCAATAATTGATTGGGAAATGACATAATCACTTCTGAACAGTAGGTTCAAATCAGGTTTGATATGAACAGTTGCAGGAACTGGGTATGTCTAGTTTAATAGAAAGAAGGACTATGGGAGACATGATAGCAGTGTTCCAATATTTCAGGGGTTGTCACAAAGAAGAGGGAGTCAAACTATTCTCCAAAGCACCTGAGGACAGGACAAGAAACAATGGGTGGAAACTAATCAAGGAGAGAAACAACTTAAAACTAAGAAGAAATTTCCTGACAGTTAGAACAATTAATCAGTGGAACAGCTTACTTCCAGAAGTTGTGAATGTCCCAACACTGGAAGTCTTTAAGAAGATGTTGGATAGCCATTTGTCTGAAGTGGTGTAGAGTTTCCTGTTGGACTAGAAGACCTTCCAAGGTCCCTTCCAACTCTGTTATTCTATTCTATTCTATTCTATTCTATTCTAAATAGATGTCATTCAAGAGAAATGATAATTTAAGATAACATCCTCCAATAGAGGTAGTTTTCAACTTACCACCACAATTGAGCCCAAAATTTGTGCGGCCAAGTGAAACATTTGTTAAATGAATTTTGCCTCATTTTATGACTTTCTTGTCACCATTTTAAGTGAATCACTGTAACACAGCGGTGAAGAAAGTCTGGGTGCCCCATTGACTCTGCTTGTAAGATTGTATAAGGTTAGGGTTAGGGACACTTGCAGTGGTTATAAATCTGAGTCACTTGCCAAGTATCCGAATTTTGATCGCATGATCAAGGGGAAGCTGCAACGGTCGTAAGTGTGAAAATTGGTCACAAGTCACTTTTGTCAGTGGTGTTGAAACTTTGAACAGTCACTAAAACAAACTGTCAAGAACCAACTGTGTAACAGATCTGAAGTGGTATTTTATATATTGTAATTTGATAATCTCGTACTATTCCATTTATGTAGTTTTACTTTTTAATATTGTAAGCTGCCCAGAGTTACTCCGGAGTAAGATGGATGGCCAATGAATTTGATAAATAAAACTAAATCAAAATAAATAAATATATCAGTGTCTTTCCTTCATTATGAGTCAGCAATTTATTCAGTTTTTTCCCCCCCCTAGGCCTGTTTTGTAAAATACGCATGCAGAAAATCTATCTGATCACTAATGTTTGACACTAATCTGATGGTAGTAATTAATCTTTTATTTATTTATATTATTTAATTATAGTGGCTCAGTGGCTAAGACGCTGAGCTTGTCGATCAGAACGGTCGGCAGTCCAGTGGTTCAAATCCCTAGCACTGCATAACGGAGTAAGCTCCCCTTACTTGTCCCAGCTTCTGTCAACCTAGCAGTTCAAAAGCACGTAAAAATGCAAGTAGAAAAATAGGAACCACCTTTGGTGGAAAGGTAACAGCCTTTTGTGCACCTTCGGTGTTTAGTCATGCTGGCCACATGACCACGGATATGTCTTCGGACAACGCTGGCTCTTCGGCTCTGAAGCAGAGAGGAGCACCGCCCCCTAGAGTCTGAAGCGACTAGCACATATGTGCAAGGGGAACCTTTATCTTTACCTTAAAACATGTATAGACACAGATGTTTGTGAAACAGGGTTGGTTAACTTGGCAAAAGGCAAAAATTGTCAAGAGCAAAGGACCTGCTTATTTAAGAATTATTGCATCGGCCCATGCTACATTTAATACAGTGCTGCTACAATCTTCCTTTCTCAGCAGATAATGAAAAAAACTTAGGAGGAAACTTTGAAGCAAGCCATGCTGCAAACACTATTTCTACTTTCAAGTTCAGGGTCTGTTAATCATCTTCAGCTCCAGTGACAGGTCAACCTTTGGATATATTTCTTTCTTTTCAAATGCCTTCTCCAGCAACGTGAGCAGGTAAAGAGTTACTTAGCTCCTTATATCATTACATTTGTAACGCTATATTTATATTTGCAAAAATCAGATCTAAAGTCTTTCTTGTTTCAAAAGCACACATACACACACTGCACGGGCAGCAAACGATTGAAAGTATGAATCACATATTAATTTTGCATCTGGAATTTCTGAAATTTATCATCAGCAAGTATGCCAAGCTGCACCCGTTTCCTTTCTTCACTTACTATTGTTAACATAAATTCTTGCAATCCAAAGGATTGGATTCATCTCACCTTACTTCAACTTACCTTAGGTAAAGGTAACGTTTTCCCTCACACGTATGTGGTAGTTGTTCCAGACTCTAGGGGATGGTGCTCATCTCCATTTCAAGGCCGAAGAGCCAGTGCTGTCTGAAGACGTCTCCATGGTCATGTGGCCAGCATGACTAAACATCGAAAGTGCACGGAATGGAGTCACCTTCCCACCAAAGGCGGTTCCTATTTTTCTGCTTGTATTTTTTCATGCTTTCGAACTGCTAGGTTGGCAGAAACTGGGACAAGTAATGGGAGCTCACTTCGTTAGCGGCACTAGGGATTCGAACCGCCAAACTGTTAACCTTTCTAATCAACAAGCTCAGCGTTTTAGCCACTGAGCCACCGTATCTCATTTTCCCCTTACCTTGTTTTAAAAAAAGATAAGCTGGGAATTTTGGGAGTTGAAGTCCACTCAAGTTGCCAAGTAACAAAAATACTGCTTTAAAATAGTGGGTGTCCCTGAAAGGTTTAGATGTGAGTCCTTAGCGCCATCGTTCTGCTAAACAAATAATTCTCTCACCATTGTCAAACTATTCACTAGGGTTGCATTACTATTACTATTAAGTCTTCTCATCGTACCTATCACCCATCTCCTCCCACTTATGACTGCAGGGCTGTAACTTTGTTGCTTGTATCCTTACGATTTAGACTGATATTGACTGTTTCCTGATTGATTATTTCTACCCTGTGACTATCATTCAGTGTTGTACCTTATGATTGTTGATGAATGTATCTTGTTTTTTATGTACACTGAGAACATATGCATCAAAGACAAATTCCTTATGTGTCCAATCACTCTTGGCCAATTAAAAATTCTGTTCTATTCTGTTCTATTCTGTTCTTTTCTATTTTATTCTATTCTATTCTATTCTATGTTTTTGTGGGACTGAATTGCCTTGCCAACTAATTCTAGGCTTTTCATTTTTTTAAAAAATGGAGCAATATATATATATAATACAAGTTCTTCTCCATATTAACAGTATCACTACCTATTGTATGTTTTTTTTAAAAAAATAAGAACTTGCTAAAAATTGCACACTAGTGCATACCTGTGAAAGAATGAATAAATTTGAAATTATAACCATGGAAGCAAGAGAACATGAAGTGAGTTTATCTACCCGATATTCAAATGTATGAACCAGAGTTTACAAAAATTGGAGCACCTATTTATTATTTAAAGTGATATTTTTTCTTCCACTGCTTTTCCTTTGCAAATAATTTCCAGGGTTTTATTTTTTCTTGCATAATTGCAAAGCTTCCCCTGACCTTTTGATGTGCAGAAAAGTATCTTAGTTGTTCCTACAGTATCCTTCCCCTGGAGGGGGGAGGGAATGGAGATTTTACAGTACTCTTGCGTCGCCCACCACACCACGCCCACCAAGCCATGCCAAGGCCACCAAGCCATACCCACAGAACCAGCAGTAAAAAGTTTTGAATCCCACCACTGCTGAGGACCCTACTGCAGGGGTGGGTTCCGGCTTCTTTTACTGCCAGTTCGCTCAGGGACGCGCTTCGGGCACACACACGCATGCGTAGAAGCAAAAAACAAGATGGCACTGCTTACAGCGGCACCGATAGAACTGGTTCGGGTATGTGGGTGGCTGAGTTACTACCTCCTCAGCCAAACTGGGCCGAATAGGTAAGTTACCCACTTCTGTCCTACGGTGAGGTAAGTACCAGCCAGGATTAAAGCTCTAGTCTTTTATTTCAATGGTGGTATTGATACAGCATGGGTTGCACAGGTAAACCCACCAGTGGCTGGCCAGGTTAGGTCGTCCTAATAGAATGGACCTTATAAATTCATTTTAGTTTGGCTTTTCATTCTAGTGCCCTGGAGTCCCAAAGTTGACTTTTAGCTGGAGTGAACCTTCTCCTCAACTTCCTCATAAGTATTACAAATAGGGCTGAACTGTGTGGCAAGACCCTGTAAAGTGGAGGCACAGGAAGCCAGACGTGGGTGAGAGATAGAACAGAGGTAAAAGCTGCTTAAGCTTAAGATGAAATAGGAACTTCTCTTTTTTATATTTCTCCTATGTACTTTGCTGTAACAGTCCAAGTGAACTTCCCCTTTTGAAATGTCATGCTTGTCTCGTGTATGGAAACGCCTTGAGAATGTACCGTGTGGAACACGGCACAAAAGTAGGATCCTGGGCAGAGCTCAGTTCAGTTCAGATTTTGGTGTGTGAACACGCTGAACTCGATGCATCTAATAAACCTGTTTCTCTTCCTTCGTGGTCTCAAGTCCTGATCTTTCGTAAGTAGATTACAAACCTCAAATTTGCTGCAACAGAATTTGAATCACTACACTGTCCATGCCCAACCACTTTCTAAATAAATGGATTAGACTCACACTGATAATAACAAGCATAATTTAAACCTCAGACTTTTCCCTATTAATTTGCTTTGATTTTATCTAGGTCACGGGGTGACAAACTCGTGGCATCACGTAGCCATTACGTGATGTATCACAAAGTTTTTTTCCCTTCAAGGAACTGGGGTGGGCGTGGCCTGCACATTATGCATCCGGCTTGTGGGCCGCCAGTTTGACACCCCTGATCTAGGTATAGCTTCTGTTTTTTTTTCTGATGATCCTCAAATTGCATAGCCTGTTTTCAATAATCTGTGATTTTGTGGGTGCAACCATATTTGCTGCTTTGTCTTCTCTGTTCATCATTGGGCTTGATGTAAAGAAATAAGCAATTTATTTTTTTAAGAAACTGGGGATCTTAATTAAGTATCACTGGCACATGTGCTATCTGTTGCCAAGGCAGTATTGTTTTGAAATCTATATAGTTACAATTGCATGCATTTTCTCTTGAGCACGCTACTTCGTCTCCTGAATCTGCACCTGCTTAGCAACAACTGCAATAACACCCCTCTCTCCCAAAAAAATGTTTTGAGGGCTCTGCTCAAATATAAAAATGACCTGTGATGCAATTGAAGCTATTTCAAAAAGAGTGGACAAAATGTTTGGTAAAGGTAAATGTTCTCCTCGCACATATGTGTTCGTCTTTCCCGACTCTAGGGGGCGGTGCTCATCTCCGATTCAAAGCTGAAGAGCCAGCGCTGTCCGAAGACGTCTCCAGGGTCATGTGGCCGGCATGACTAAATGCCAAAGGCGCACGGAACTCTGTTACCTTCCCACCAAAGGTAGTTCCTGTTTTCCTACTTGCATTTTTTACATGCTTTTGAACTGCTAGGTTGGCAGAAGCTGGGACAAGTCACAGGAGCTCACTCCATTACGCGGCGCTAAGGATTTGAACTGCCAAACTGTCGACCTTTCTGATCGACAAGCTCAGTGTCTTAGCCACTTGAGCCACCACGTCTCTAGATATTTAGTAGGTTGACACAAATTTTCTCTATACAGTGAAATTTTGGAAGAATTGTAGCATGGAAATTACATCGTTAGAGGCCTGAGGACTTACAATAATCTAAAGCTTTTATTATTATTATTAAAGCTTTCATTATGAGCCATGGTGGCACAGTGTTTAGAGTGCAGTACTGCAGGCTACTTCTGCTGACTGCCGACTGCCTGCAATTTGGCAGTTCAAATCTCGCCAGGCTCAAGGTTGACTCAGCCTTCCATCCTTCCATCCAGGTGGGTAAAATGAGGACAAAGATTGTTGCGGGCAATATTCTGACTCTGTAAACTGCTTAGAGAGGGCTGTAAAGCACTGTAAAGCAGTATATAAGTCTAAGTGCTATTGCTATTATTAAAGAAAAATATAGGAATCCCTTTTATGTTGGATTGAATCATTAATAATCCAGCTTGGTATTAGCTACACTGGTGTCCAAAGTTTCAGGGAGGTATTCTTCCAGAATTAATTGGAAATTTTGATACCTGAGTATTCAAAACCATTGGGTTCCACTTACTTCCTATTTTTGAATGGAGAGCATCCCGTTCGTGTCTCTTTTACAAAAAGTAAATTTCATAGCCAAAGGTTTGTTGATTAATTGTAATAATATTATGCCTAATGCACCAACTTTATAGATTTTCTTCTCAGGCTGTCAATAAATAGAATATAAATACAGTAATAGGTGGTGTGATTCTGCAAAATCCATAATGGTTGAACTGAGCTTTTGCCTGAATGATACTAAGGAAGCTCATAAATGTGAATCTTAAAATTCTTCTCCAAATCAGTGAAGGGGAAGAATTTAAGGCAGTGTTTTTCAAACCTGGTAACTTTAAGAAGTTAGAATAGAATAACAGAATTGAAAGGAACCTTGGAGGTCTCCTAGTCCAACCCCCTGCTCAGGCGGGAAACCCTATATCATTTTAGACAAATGGTTATCCAATCTCTTCTTAAAGACTTCCAGTGTTGGGCCATTTACAACTTCTGGAGGCAAGTTGTTCCACTGACTAATTGTTTTAACTGTCAGGAAATTTCTTCCTAGTTCTAAGTTGTTTCTCTCCTTGATTAGTTTCCACCCATTGCTTCTTGTTCTACCCTTAGGTGCTTTGGAGAATAGCTTCTGAGATATTGGAACACTGCTATCATGTCTCCCCTTGGTCTTCTTTTCATTAGGCTAGATATACCCAATTCCAGCAACCGTTCTTTATATGCTTTAGCCTCCAGTCCCCTAAATATTTTTGTTGCTCTTCTTTGCACTCTTTCTAGAGTCTCAACATCCTTTTTTTTACATTGTAGCAACTAACACTGGATGCAGTATTCCAAGTGGGTCTTACTAAGGCATTATAAAGTATTAACATTTCACATGATCTTGATTCTACTGCTCTGTTAATGTAGCCTATGCCAATTGTCCACTGGGACGCCACAGTTACTACTATTGAGCGAGATACCACCTATACTGTACCTGTTCATTTGGTTTCTCTTGCCTAAAGGTAGAACCTTACTTTTTTCAACATTGCGTTTCATCTTATTAGATTGCAACCAATGTTCAAGTCTGTGAAGATCCTTCTGTATCTTAAGCCTATCTTCTGTTTGAATTTCAGCTCCCAGAATTCTGAGAGAATGCTAGCTGGAGAATTGTGGGAATTGAAGTCCACACATCTTAAAGTTTCCAAGTTTAAGAAACACTGATTTAAGGGGATCAACAGGGGTTGTTATGGACATTGCAGAGAGTTATATTACTTCCTGTACATCAATAAAATTTGGGAGATAATCTAGCTTATTCTCAGCTAACCTACATTATGGGGTTGGTGGAAACATGTCCACTATTAGCGGTATCACCTCAGATGCTTATTACCTAGTTGGAGGGTACAGAATGCTGGACTCTTTTGGTACTCTTAGGATAACCAAATGAAATTCCATATCAAATTGAAAAATAAATTGAATTAACAAGTAAAAGTGAGGACAACTGCCATTTTGTTCCATTTGTGGGTTATTGGGCAGCCTCCAATATAGCAAAGAAGTAGATGGACAGTTGTAGCATCGTTTGCTCAACAACAACAACAACAACAACAATGCATGAAGAGAGGAGAAACATTAGATGAACCATCTGAACAAAAATACTCTCAAAAAAATATGTTGTTTAGAACAAGGAAATTCTTTTTCTTTTGTTCGTGAATGGCACCCATCTGCTTCTCCTTAATGCCAGCTGCCAAGCATCTTCTGAATGCATAGACAGAAATACAAAGAAGATACTTCTCTACCTTTCTTTCCACTGCTGAGTGCACTTCCCTGTATTGGGGGGAGTCTGAAGTTTTATTTTAAAATTATTATTCCCTTGAACTCTGCTCAGACAAGAAAGGTAAGTTTAAATTCACAGTGACAACATTTTGAAAATTGTAATTCCATAGTTATCATTTTTTAAAGCCTGGCCAAATTCTTCCTACTTGTGAAAGAGATATTCCCCCCTCCCTCTCTCTCTCGCTCTCTCTCTTTCACTGTGAGTAAAAAAAACAATACTTTACAATTGTCAGCGGAGGTGGGAAGACAGGCCAGATTACTCTACTTTGCAAGCTGTGCTCAAAGGAGAAAGCATTTATTCTTTGTTTTTCTTTTACTTTTACTTTTCCCTTTTGTTAACATCAAAAAATAGGTCTCTGTGCACCCTTGCATCCCAGTGGTGGGTTGCAGGCGGTACACCCGGTACGGGTGTACCGGAGCTTTCATGGAGCACCGGATACTGTTCCGGTACAGTGCTCCGGAGGGCCCACCCTCCCGCCCGAGCTCCTTACCTGTCTTTTAAGGCTTCCAGGCACGCACATGGTGCATACAGTGCCTGTGTGACGCTCCACAGAGCAGCTGGAGTATTGCAGAGGCTCGCAGAGGTGCTAAGACGCATGCACGCATGGTGCGCACGTCCATGTGGATGCCGCCGGGCCTGTTCCAACTGTACTGGTTGGAACGGGATCCAGAACTCACCACTGTTGCACCCCCCACATCTTAAAGGAGCAAGTTTGGGATGATCACGCAACACATAGCCCATTCGTCTGATTTCTTGAACATGAAAAGGTGAAAACTGCAAGCAAATGATTTCTTGCCAAACATAAAGAGGCAGCTTGACGACACAATCCTCTTCCCATCTTCCGCACACACTATTTTGGAAAGGAATTCCCACATCTCCCTCCTAAAGAGAGTCAATATTTAACATACTATTAATTATTTAACAGAATTGCAGATTTAGAAGGTGTCTTGGAGGTCTTCTAGTTCAACCCCCTGATCAAGCAGGAGACCCCATACCCTTACCATTCCATACAAATGCCTGTCCCATCTCTTCTTGAAAACCTCCAGTGATGCAGCAGGAGCACCCACAACTTCTGAAGCTAAGTGATAAGTGGTTAATTGTTCTCACCATCAGGAAATTTCTTCTTAGTTCTAGTTGGTTTTCTACTTGATTAGTTTCTATCCATTGCTTTTTATTTAGACATACGCCCTTTAGAATATTGTGTTCAATGGGCAAGTGCAAACAGAATGCATAGTACTTATGAATGCGTCCCTGAATCACCTGATAGGAAAGATGAGCAGCAAAAAATGTAAATGAATGAAGGAATGAAGTAGAACCATTGCAAATGTTGATGAGATCATCCACCCCACTTTGGGCCTTGATAGCCAGTATAGTACAAAGGAATCTACGGTCATGGACTTATGTGAGGAAGACTACTGAAAAGAGGAAGAAGGTTCCATCAATTTTAATTTCAAAAATAAAAGATTCAGACTTGGGCTTGGTTACCCCAACCAGAATTACTTTCGCATAGCTCCAGAGGTCTGATCCATATTTACGAATGCTAAGATCTTGTGCAAGTGAATGCTGCCATTGTGAGGCTGAATTCACTTTTAATTCTTAAATTTAAATTTTCTTTCATTCAGGCTTGAAGGCAGATTCACCCAGCATTTTCAAATGTGTTTTGAAATACTTCAATAAGTTAACAATTTCCAAAAGTGGTTAGAAAGTGAGGCACAGGGATGGAGTGGAAAAATATAAAAAACCCCAAAATAGGTTGCCTTCTTCTGTGTGATCCAAGTTATCAGGCGCAATATTTTTTTTGCGGCTTGTCTAGAATTCGACTTTTTTGACTCTTTACAGTCCATAGACTAAAACCAATGGATGCATTTAATTTGGTGATTCATAAATTCTGTCCCTAGGCTAGTGTTGGAAGAAATATCCATCTGGTTCAGTTTCAGGTGGGGAGAAAGACACTGGAAACATGAAGGTTGATTGGAAAGATGGTTCATTGATGGACAGGACCACGTGGATTTGAAGTCCTATGCAGCTGAACACATGAAGTGGAGAGTGAGAGGTATTTATATCTTTTCTTGGGCTTTGAACTTGAGCTTCCTGTTCCTGTGCAAGAATATGTATTCTATTGGTGTAGTCAGACTCTCATGTGGAGTCAGTTTGTCTGAGTCAAGTCTGGTTGAACCTTGGGCTGATGTAATGTCCCTAGATGATTTTACAATGCAGTGAGCCCTGCTGCTAGATAATCCTATAATGCCCTAGAGGGTCATGTCCAGAGGTGGGTTCCTACAGGAAGAACTGGTAGGAACCCACCTACCAGTAGAACTGGTTCGTCAAATCCACCGAACCGGTTAGAAGAGGTTCCACCAGTGGACACGGAAAGCAGGCCACACCTACAGAAGAGGTTCCAAAATTTTTTGAAATCCACCACTGCTCCTTGGATATGATTATTCTACACTATCATGCTCATATTTATAAAACTCAGTGCCTCTGTGAAAGGTAAGGATGACTACTGTGTTTGTGGTGCAATCAGAACATTGCGTGTGTTGAAGTTGTTTTAACGCAAACCAAAGATGCCTTTTAAAAAACAAGTTTACCTCATATTCTTATGCATGCCAGTGCTGTGTGTGAGGTAATTTAAGGTGGTTCTGACAAGTGTCGTTGGCATCTTCATATCCAGTCACATGGGCGGCAAGCCACTCCCATCCGTCACATGGGTGGCAAGCCACTCCCACAAAGGAGGCCACACCCACAGAGTAGGTTCGAACAATTTTTGAAACCCACCACTGGTCATGTCTTAATTCAATCACTCACACTGGAGCTGAAGGTCTTTTGTCTTGTAGATAGGCTGGTCCAGTCCTGCTCAATGGGCACCAAAATACCTGCTGGGGATAGGGAGCTGCAGCTCTGAGTTTCTGTATTCCTTTAGATTTCTATTTCTCTTTTAGGGGAAATATTCTGGCTTTTAAATATTTCCTAAGGTATTTCATTCTTCTAGGAGAGGGATGAATGCTAAATTTCTACATTAGGATGACCTGCATTCTGCAATATACCATGTTTCCCTGAAAATAAGACAGGTTCTTATTTTTTTGACCGCTGAAATAAGCACTTGGCCTTATTTTCAGGGAGGTCTTATTATTTTTGAAGTGCAGGAGGCAGCAAGCATGGCCACCTCATGGCTGCTGCTGTGTTGCAATATTTTGGGGAGGGTTTATTTTCAGGGGGGTTATTTTAGGGCATGCACTCAAAAGCCAGATTGGGCTTATTATCTGGGGAGGTCTTATTTTCAGGGAAACAGGATATTCCAATTATAAGCCATGTTCAGCAAAGGAGGTTGGGATAACTGGATTGCTGCATCACTGAATGATACTGGGTAAATTTTGGAAGCCTTTCAGCTAAAAACGCAAAATCCATGCATCTGTTAGAGCTGTTATCCTGTTACAACTGAAAAAGGAAACAGAAGTTAATTTGTGGTGAAACTTGCTGGTCCGTACAGAATTATTACACACATGCTTTCAGACATTCTCTAAATAACTCTAAGATGTATGGACTTCAGCTCCCAGAATTCCCCAGCCGGCATGCTGAGAGTTCAAGACCACACATCTTAAAGCTGCTAACATTGAGGAACACTGCTCTATATGTTCAAAGCTTTTCCCTGCATCATTTGTACTGAAAGAGATGAAAACAGTACAAATTCACTGAAGACAAGTAGAAAGCATGAATAATTATGCCAGGCAGAATCTAATGACAGTCAGAAACCTCCCCTTTGCATTTTGTCAGTCTAGAATTCTCAGATATGGAAATAAGAAATGTGATAATGGAAAATATTTCAGAGGAATCATTAGAATTTTCTCTTGTCAGGAATGTACTCCTATCCTTAAGACCTCTATTTAATCTGGGTTTGAATGCTTCTTTATTAATTGTATGGATCAGAATCTCCTTTTAAAATGTGGGTGAGTATGTGGCATTGCTGTGTCAGTGCAACAATTGTTAGATTCCTTTAATATCCTGTGCAAAAGTGGGGGATTTTGGATAACTTAAATTATTATAATAGGGGCGGGCTCATTACCTTTTCTGACAGGCTTTCTATGATTGATTAAAACCAAGTAAGGATGAGGGAGTGAAAATTGTGGGTTTCTTTTTTTTAAAAAGCCATTCTCCATAATTTCCATAACTGAAGCGATGCTTTCTGATATCTTTCCTAAATATTTGGCTTCCAGATTTCATGAGTTACAACTCATCCAATCCTCGGGCATCATCGGCATGGTTAACACCTGCTGAATTAGTTATTTGAAAGGTTCCAGGTCAGAGGGGATTGTTCTACTTGTAGTATTGTCACAATTGTACTGTACAAAATCATTGTAACTAATGAACTATCAGAGACAAATTCTTTGTGTATCCAATCACATGGCCAATAAAGAATTCTATGTCTGTCTGTATCTGTCTGTCCAGAAATGGTATTCAGCCAATTCTGGCAGGTTCTGGAGAACTGGTAGCAGAAATTTTGAATAGTTCAGAGAACAGGCAAATAGGCTGGCCCCACTATCGCTGCCTCCCAGCTGATCTTCTTTTGTTGCCCTGAACAGGAGAACAGAGCTGGAAAGCAGGTTAGTAGGCTGGGAAGGGAATGGGGATTTTTCAGTATCCTTCCCCTGACACTCCCACAAAGCCACACCCACAAAGCATGTCCACAGAACCAGTAGTAAACACTTTTTAATCCCACACTCTGTCTGTCTGTCTGTCTGTTTCTGTCTGTCCATCCCTCGCTCCCTCCCTCCGTCCCTCCCTCGCTCCCTCCCTTTCTCTCTCTCTCATAGGTTCTTGTCACTATAATTCCTTGAATACTTTATATTCTATTATTTTTGAATCTTCATTAACTTGTGGACATCATTGTTAGGAATATAATCTAACGGTTGGGTTGGCAATATATAAATCATATAACAATGTTTGTACCTGTTTCTTTAAATCATACTGTAAAATGTGATTGGTTGCTGTTTTCCTCAATTGGCCATAAGCGGGAGCCAGAATGACTGTCAGCTCTCTGTTTTTCATTAGATGCTGGGCTGATCTGATCTGAGTGTTTTGGAAGCTGGAAGTGCCGTGATCTATTGTAAGTTTTGCAACTGTTAGCAAACTTTGAATACTGGACTGATTATATGATACTGGACTATGTTATTTGGATTATCCCTTAACTGCTGCCTTCAATTTTTCCCAGTGACAAGTTCTTCTGCTCTGACTTGTGCCTTTACTTTGAACATCTGAAATACCTTGCTAAGCTTTGGTATCCATCCTTCTCAATTTCTGGCAAATAGATGGGGAAGAAATGGAGGTAGTGACAGATTTTATTTTCCTGGGCTCCAGGACATGGGGACTGCAGCCAAGAAATTAAAAGGTGCTTGCTCCTGGGGAGGAAAGCTATGGCAAATCTAGACAGACTACTAAAAAGCAGAGATGTCACCCTGTCAATAAAAGTGTATATCGTCAAGGCTATAGTTATCCCAGTTGCAGTGTATGGCTGTGAAAGTTGGGCCATAAGAAAGGCTGAGCACCAAAGAATTGATGACTTTGAAATATGGTGCTGGAGAAGACTCCTGCGAGTCCCTTGGACTGCAAGGCAATCAAACTGGTCAGTCCTAGAGGAGATCAACCTTGACTGCTCTTTAGAAGGTCAGATCCTGAAGACGAAACTCAAATACTTTGCCCTCCTCCCCCCCCCCCCCCCAAGGAGAAGAAAGAACTCACTGGAGAAGAGCCTGATGCTGGGAACGATTGAGGGCAAAAAAAGAAGGGGATGACAGAGAATGAGGTGGCTGCATGAAGTCACCGAAGCAGTAGGAGTGAGCTTAAATGGACTCCAGAGGATGGTAGAGGACAGGAAAGCCTGGAGGAGTGTTGTCCATGGGGTTGTGAGGGGTCGGACATGACTTCACAACTAACAACAACAAAGCTTTAGCTTCCGTATAAGAACTTCCATATAAGTGAGCTTTCTGAGTTTACTTCATCTAGTAGTGAATGATTTGTGCTTCTTGTAGTCCAAGCTATTTTGAACAACTTCCTCCAGCACTACACTTTATATCCGTCAATTTTCCTTTGTTCAGCCTTTCTTTGGTTCACCCTTCACAACCATATGCTCCTACTAGGAAAAAATAGCATGGCTTTGACAAGACTGTTAGTGTCTCTGCATATTGATTTTTTTTTCATAGTCTTTCTCCTAAGCAGCAGGGAACCCTTGCCACTCTAACTAAACTTGTGAAGTTTTGAGCTAAGAATTGGTCTCTATTTCCTGTTCATCCCGATGCAGGATGGGCCACTTACCATTTCAGGAGGGCAAAATGCATAACATTGATGGTTGACGTTATTCTCAGCTTGCTCCTTGCCTGTCTTCTGCAAATGTTTTGTGTGTCCAAAGTTTCTTTTCCTCTCCCACCACACTCAGGGCAATATGTATTTGTATCTGTATTTGTTTACACGCATACCTACTTGTTCTGACCCCCTCCTCTGTCCAGTAACGAAAGTCGTGACAAGCTTAACTAAAATGTACTTTAATAGCAAGGCCAAAATCTCGGTGACTGAAAGCCAAGCAAACAAACAAACATATAAGGACCTTGGCAGCAACTCAGACAAACCTTGGCAGCAATCCAGCCTGCCAAGTTAGTTACAATAGTTCTCTTTAGCCAATGTGTTGACTTCTGCAAGAGGGGTGTGTGCACAAGCAGTCTTTTTTATAGTCTAAAGAGGAACCTAATGACCACCAGCTGAGCGCAATTACCCCCTGTAATTACATAATTGTTCCTGACGCCCAATAGCTCTTCGATGGCATGCATCCAGGAACAACTCACTGCTGGCTTCTGGATCACTTTACCTTGTCTCCTCCCCACTGGTCCAAGGCTCAGGCGCCACCTGGTGGCCAACAAGTCTCTGCACCCTGCTCGGAGTCGGAACCCTGTCCAGGGTCCTCCACATCCTCCAGAGCCAACTCATAGGGCCCCTCACTGTCAGAGTCTGGTGGCAGTTCCAATGGCTCCTGCTGGGCCACAACACCTACTTATGTACAGTGGTGGGGTTCAGCAAGTTTGCTCCTATTCGGGAGAAACGGTTGTTAAGTTTCTAAGCAGTTCAGAGAACCAGTTGTTGGAAGAAATCTCCTTTTATTGTTTTCCATTTTACAGGGCTAAGCCTATAAGGAAGGCAAGAAGGAAACATTCTGGTGTTGTTTCTAGCCTAATCTTTATTGCCCGGCTTATAGAAACTGCCTCTCCGGTTAACCCTTATTACATTGTAAAAGCTAAGGCGAAGCGCCCATTGATGTGAGTGACATCGAGTTGGCCATGCCCACATAGTCACATGGCCACCGAGCCACACCTACCCAGCTGGTCATTAGGGCGGAGAACTGGTTGTTAAATTATTTCAATACCCACCACTGCTTATATATAATGTTTTTTTTACAAAGATAAATGCAAAACAATATGGAAATAGAGCAAGAAAGAAATAAAAATAAAGAAGATAGCATTGAAAACAATAGATACCAAAGATAAAGAAATAAAACTTCCTATCTACTTTACAGCAATTACAAATACATTTAAAATTGTTTCCCCTCTTCTGAATTACTTAACATGGCTCCCTTCTCCTCATATTCAACCCTATTAGTTGCTAAATCCAGAGGGGAAAAAAACTAGTTCATTTTTATCTATTTTCAATAAAAAGTCAAAAGGTTTCTAATCTTTTATAAAAATATGTTTATTCCCTCCTTAAATAAAAAAAATAGTTTACCTATTTCTGCAAGTTCTGCCATCTTCACAAATCTGGTATCAAACTCTGGACACGTTCCAATCAAAATAACATATTTGTAAATATCCTTTATTTGGGGATCTTTAAAAAGAACCTTCTATATATTGAGGCCATCTTTCTTTTTTCAATATCTTTGCTTTCTTTGCTCTTTATTTTGCTTATGTCTGAATAAAAAAACTCTCTTGTCCTTCCCGTAAAAAAAATGAAATTATCCTCAATTTATTTCAATTACTTGTTTAAATATGACTCCGTGTCTTTTATTCATCTCTGGAATTCAATGTTTAATTAGCTATACATTTCCTTTTTTTTACAATAGCAGAGTTGGAAGGGACCTTGGAGGTCTTCTAGTCCAACCCCCTGCCTAGGCAGGAAACCTTATACCATTTCAGACAAATAGCTATCCAACATCTTCTTAAAGACTTCCAGTGTTGGGGCATTCCCAACTTCTTGAGGCAAGCTGTTCCACTGATTAATTGTTCTAACTGTCAGGAAATTTCTCCTCAGTTATAAGTTGCTTCTCTCCTTGATTAGTTTCCATTCATTGCTTCTTGTACTGCCCTCAGGTGCCTTGGAGAATAGTTTGACTCCCTCTTTGTGGCAACCCCTGAGATATTGGAACACTGCTATCATGTCTCCCCTAGTCCTTCTTTCTATTAAACTAGACATACCCAGTTCCTGCAACCGTTCTTCATATGTTTTAATCTCCAGTCCCCTAATCATCTTTGTTGCTCTTCTCTCCACTCTTTCTAGAGTCTCCACATCTTTTCTACATCGTGGCGACCAAAACTGAATACAGTATTCCAAGTGTGGCCTTACCAAGGCATCATAAAGTGGTATTAACACTTCACGTGATCTTGATTCTATCCCTCTGTTTATGTAGCCTAGAACTGTGTTGGCTTTTTTGGCAGCTGCTGCACACTGCTGGCTCATATTTAAATGGTTGTCCTCTAGGATTCCAAGATCCCTCTCACAGTTACTACTATTGAGCAAGGTACCACCTATACTGTACCTGTGCATTTCGTTTTCTTGCCTAAATGTAGAACCTTACTCTTTTCAACATTTTCTCTGTTATCTTTTCCTTTCTCAGTGCATCAGAAAACAGCCATTTTGATTTCTTTTGCCTTTTGCATTTTGAGGTATTTGTGTTTGCTTCATCTTTAATAAAGTCACGAGTTTCAGTCCAGAGCTCTTCAGGCACTCTATCGATCAAATCAGTCACTCTATTTATCAAATCAATTCTAGGCTGGACTCATAGAACATATTAAATGCTAATCTGTGATGAACCAAAAATCATTTTGTGTTCATTTCATGTGTTATTACCCCCAAAATGAATCCTACAGTATTACAGCTAACTGCAAAATCCAGTTCATACATGACAGTAAAATAATATGTGAGTTACTATATATATACTAAAATCCAAACAATTCAAGACCATTTTACCCTGGGCTAGCATGTCTGAATTTGTTGATCAGAAAGACCAGCAGTTTGGTGGTTCGAATCCCTAGCACCGCATAATGGAGTGAGCTCCTATTACTTGTCCCAGCTTCTGCTAACCTAGCATTTTGAAAGCATGTAAAAATGCAAGTAGAAAAATAGGAACCACCTTTGATGGGAAGGCATTCTGTACGCTTTTGGCATCTAGTCATGCTGACCATGGAGACATCTTCGGATAGTGCTGGCTCTTTGGCTTTGAAACTGAAATGAGCACCGCCCCCTAGAGGCAGGAACAACTAGCAGATACGTGAGAGGGAAACCTTTACCTTTACCTTTTAGTGTGATATGTAAATCCAACCTCACATCTGCTTTGCATTAGAATCATTCTCCAAAATTTTGTAAATCAACGGGTCCAGTTGTTAAAAAGCAGGACACCTACAACCAAAGTTCAAGGTTCCAGTTCAAGCTTACTTCTCAAGAAAGGAGATGCAAACATGAGTAGAGGTGAATCTTTTACTCTCTACATTAAATTTCATTCCTGGCCTTCCAAAATGGCTTGAAAATCTCGCTCTGCTAACTAGCCCGGGGCCCAATGGGGATGCATTGCTCTGCAGGTGTGTTAATAGACTAAGATAAGACTCCCACCCAGGGTGTGGGCTTCAAAATTTTTTGCAAGGGGTTCTCTGCCTGGTTGTTTGCTGGGTGGGGCCATGGTAGGCATGGCCTAGTCAGCCTCCTGCACCATGGTGGGGGGGGGATGTTTTTGACCTCCCCCGACTCTGGAGGCCCTTTTTTCTGGCCTTCCCAAACTTCCGGTAGACCTGTTCTTCACTCTCCCCGAGCCTCTGCGTGTGCCCTGCACTTACCTGCATCCAAAATAGGCCATGTGGGGACTCCTGGGCAGGGTGGGGTGGGCAGGGCCAGCCAGGAGTGGGATTTGGGGGTTCTCTGAACTGCACAGAATCTTAGCTAGAGGTTCTCCTGAACTCCTGCAAACCCCAAGCAGCCCTCCCCTGCTCCCACCTCCTCTCCATGTTCATCCTGCTCCCTTCCTTCTCAACTTTGTCCATTTTTAAATTAATTTTAGTGTTACTATTTATTGTTTTAATGTTTCATATTATTGTCTTTATTTATTGTAAGCTACCGAAGGGCGCTGGTGGGGCAGTGATTAGAATGCAGTATTGCAGGCTAACTCTGCCCACAGCCTGGAATTTCCTCCTGAGGGGTTCAAGGTTGACTTAGTCTTCTATCATTCTGAGGTTGGTAAAATGAGGACCCAGATTGTTGGGGGCATATGCTGACATTGTAAAGATTGTGGGGTGGTATATACGTAAGTCTAAGTGCTACTTCTATTGCCAGAGATGCCTCTAAGCAAAATGGGCAGCGTATAAGTTTAATAAATAAATAGAAAATCAGAAAGGCATATGTAAACTAATTTACAACATTTTGTCAAGGTAATGATTTAAGAGCTGACCAGCTGCTACAATGTTGTAATGCTAGGAATGAGCCAGCAAGGTTTTGGGGCTGATATTACTTTAAGAAACTGCAATAAGAAGAGGCCCTGTTGGGACCTCTGCCTCTGCCTGTCTGCCTCTGCCTCTCTCTCTCTCTCTCTCTCCTTCCATGCTGTAATTGCTGATTGCTGTTTGTATGAGATCTGACTAAAGTATGTGTATGTATATATTCTTTGTAGATTAAACCACTATTTAAATACAAACCTCTGTTTACTGTATTTGCTCCTGGGTTGTCTCACATAGTCACACTGTCCACACTCTGACACATGTACTATGGTGTGGTGTGGTATGGTGTGGTATAGCATGCAATGGCATGCAATGTAGTTTAGTATGTTATGGTATAGTATACAATTATATCCATAATTTTCTATTTTTACAAAATCATTCTTATTTCCACATTTGTCCAGAAATATTTTTGGCTTTTTAAAACCTCTCAGTTCTCTCTTTCTGAAGATCTTATCACTATCTTCCATCCATGACTTTCTCAAGTTTGCTCTTCCTTTCAATCTGTTTACTCAGTATGCTGCATGCCCTTCACTCAGGCTCATTTTCATGGGGTCACTCTCAAAGTGTGCACATCTGTCTCATTTCATTTTGTTCCCTTTCTCTTTTTTTATTTGGTAATCCCCCCCCCCCAAATATAATCCATTTTTGTGCAATTTTATATACACATACATCGTGCATGAATTTTTTGAGAATTATGAACCATGAAACTATATTCTGTAAATGTCAGACTTTAGAATATCTCGTCCTTTTTGGTTTTTCTAAAGTAGAAATTTGGGCCAAGTGAATTTGTCATTTCTCCCTAATTAGAAGCATTTTATTTGTGTGCAGTTAATAGCATACCAGAGTCATATGATTTATTTTAGAACACAGCTTTTTTTCACTATCAAACTGCCTTCCAAATTTTAATTACCAATGGAACCCATCTGGGCTATCATCTTTTCTAGCTCTGTTCTCAAAAAGAAAGAAAAATATTGATATTTCTTAAATACAATATCACTAGAAAATTACTTCCTTTCAAACAAGCACATTCTCTCATATTGTGAGCTCATATAGTCGCTTAATGTATTGTTTCTTCCTATTTCGCAAGCTAAAACCCGCACACGGTGCTTTAAATTATGAAATAGTGTGTGCATGAAATATTGTAGCATCCCAAACTATGTGTGTGTATCAGTGGTGGGATTCAGCCAGTTCGCACCTATTCGGGAGAACCGGTTGGTAACTTTCTAAGCAGTTCGGAGAACCGGTTTTGGGAAAAAAATCTTTTGTTTTTTTCCACTTTACAGGGCTAATCCTGTAAGGAAGGCAGGAAGGAAGGCAACATTCTGGTGTTGTTTCTAGCCTAATCTTTATTGCCCTGCTTACAGAAACTGCCTCTCCAGTTAACCCTTATTACCATTGTAACAACTAAGGTGAAGTGCCCATCAACCTAAGTGACATTGACTTGGCCACGCCCACATGACCACCGAGCCCCGCCTACCCAGCTGGTTATTAGGGCAGAGAACTGGTTGGTAAATTATTTGAATCCCACCACTGGTGTGAATATATGCACACACAGACATATATACACACAAACTTATACATATACATATATACATACATAACTCGCTTATAAACACCCTTGCTTAGCAATGGAAATTTTGATCCCCGTTGTGGTTGTAAGTTGAGGACTATCTGTACTGTATCTCTATCCAAGAAGACAATACTGAGGTGGTCTTGAAAGTTTCTTTAACTCAGTGCCTTGCTAGATGGCAGTACTTATTTGACCTTGGCTGACCTCTGAAACCTAAATACCATTAAACCAGATTAATTCCTGGATAGGAGACCTAAGAGGGACACAGTGGCTCAGTAGCTAAGACGCTGAGCTTGTCGATCAGAAAGGTAATGGTAAAGGTAACATTAACCGAGTGAGCTCCCGTTACTTGGCCCAGCTTCTGCCAACCTAGTAGTTTGAAAGCATGTAAAAATGCAAGTAGAAAAATAGGAACCACCTTTGGTGGGAAGGTAACAGCGTTCCGTGCGCCTTCGGTATTTAATCATGCCTGCCACATGAGCGTGGAAACATCTTTGGACAGCTTCGGCTTTGAAACAGAGATGAGCACTGGCCCCTAGAGTCGGGAACGACTAGCACATACGTGCGAGGGGAACCTTTATCTTTATCTTTAGGAGACCTAAAGAGAACTGTATATGGCTGGCTGTAGATTGGACTAAAGACAGCAATCTCCTAGAAGAAGCAATGGCTTGAAAGCATATGCAAATATCAGTGTAACACGGCATCGCAATTTTTAGAAAACAAAACCAAACATCAAACATCATAACATTCCTGGCATAATATTTTAATATATTTAAGAACATAAGAATTTTTTTTTGCAGAAAGAAGGAAGATCATGGGAACAGTACTGCAAGAGACAAATATTGGCAAGTATTGAGGAGGAAAGAGAGATCTTTGTGAGGGAGAAATAACAAACTGGCAGTGAAAAACACAAGATCAAAGACAGTAGGAAGGAAATATTAGACATATATGTCTATAATATAAGGGACCTGCCTTAATTATATAAGATGAGAAATATATTTAATATTTATCCCTTTCCCCCCTTTTAACAACCTGTAATCCCTTCCATCAGAATGGAGCTCAAGTGTTTACTGGCCAGATGTCCTTCCTGATGCCTGTGGAGAGTATGCAGCAGACCATTATTCATTGCACCCAGAGAAATAAATAGCTGCTGCTACCTAGGATTGAACTCACAGCCTCCTGATTTTGAGACAAGAGCTCCATCTCTAGGCCACTCTGTCACTCATTTCTCCATTAGTTTTCTGAAATTTCTATTGGGTATACATTTGACATACATTGAATAGGAGAGAATTGCATACTTGCATTCTCAATTCTGTACCTGTGACATTTGGAGGCTAACCATATCAAATTGGGGATAGATACCAAAAAACAAAGCCTTATCTCTTGAGAAAATATAGATCTGATTTTAATTTTTTTTTAAAAAAATAATTCTGGACAGCCCCCATTCCCCCACCCCCTATTTTGCAGAGCCCCAATTATTGTTAAATTGAGAAAACCCAGAGGAAGGCCCATTTCAGTAGGCACGAAATGTATGTAAAACATCAATGCACAAATCATGAATCACTTTTGAAGTTAGTTTGCCATGAGCAGAAATGGTAGCTGTGACAGCTTGTGTGCAGCCAAGGCTTCCTGCTTGCTGTTCATGTATTTATGCAGGAACCCAAACAAATGCTGTGTGCCAGTTTTTGCTAATAAAGAGAAGCACAGGAAGCTGTGATCCTAGGAAGATTTTGCATAACACACACACACACACACACACACAGATGGAGAGACAGAGACACAGAGAGACAGAAGAGACACAGAGAGAAAAAGAGAGAGAGAGTCTACTTTTCAGAGTAGAGACACAAGCCAGCACAGAGGTGGAATTTTATGCTCTCAAAAGAATACTAGGAAGAAGGACTGACAATTATAATGTACCTAGTCAGTTCTGACCATTGAAGATTTATGGTTTAATAGAAAAAATTAGCAAACCTGATGTGGGAAGTTATCATCCAGCCCTCTCGCAGAAAAATGAAATATCCTAGGAAATATTGAAAAGGCAGAATATTTCTCTGGATGTGAAAAGAAAGAAACATGTTTTAAAAGACAGAATAGTTGCCTGTAGCTTCCTGCCCATCCCCACTGTTAATGGGCCATTAAGACGGCCAAGCTAGTCCACTTTACATAATAAAGACTTCACCAGCAGCTACAGGAAAGCATGATAATGTTGGCCCTTTACTCAACTGACCACATGGCATCTGAGAACTCATCCATACCTGGATTCAAAACACAGCCTAGAGAGTAGCCCCTGCATGACCCCATGGGAGTCTGACAACCAATCAGAATACATTTCTTACACAGGAACAGGACAGAGAGAGGTGGGACTGAACAGGTTATAAAAAGCCTAGCAAGCCCCTCCTTCAGTCCTTTTCATCTTATCCACCAACATTGAAGCGTGTGATCACTTTTCTGTTCACGGCTCAAGCCATGTGGCCCTGTCCAACAATAAACCATCTTTCCAAGCAGCTTCCATGTCTCCAGTGTCTTTTTCCACACTTGGAGCCGAACCCAGAAGGACATTTCTTTCATCACTGAGTTGGATTGAGTAATGCTGAAAGCATTTTTAAAGTTTTTTTATTTTTAATTTTCAAAACAAACACAACACATAAAATCTTCCCTTTTTACCTACTATAGAAAGCGTATCAGTTGGTTACAAAAAGGCTTTCGTGCATCTCTTCCACAGTCATCAAGCATAATTCATATTAACTCAAGTATTTTAACTCAAGTATTTTAACTCAGATATTTATACACGTTACTGTCATACCTCCATTTTCATTTGACTATAGTTGTTTAAATGTCCTTCATAATAAAATATACCAAGATTTAATACATAACCACATACTGGCATTTCATTTACTATTTCTAAAATCCTCCAATGACACTAAATCCTTATGTCCTATTCTAGCTAAACATCCATAATATTTAATAAGAAAGTTTTCTATCCTTCTTTCCAAATCACTGTTTACAATTTACATCTCATTTCATTATGTTGTACCCATACATATAAATACGTTATTATCATTATCCCTCCTTTATTTAACTATATCCTGCTATATCCATATCATTATCAACAACTATCATGCTTGTTAGTTGTTGATTATAATGGAACAGCTTGGCTTTGCAATTTGTGGGAGCTTCATCACTGGAAACTTTCAAGAAGAGATAGGACTACCATTTGTCAGAAATGGTATAGCGTCTCATGCTTGGGGTGGGGGTGTTGGACTAGATGACCTGCAAGGTGGGTAAAATGAGCACCCAGATTGTTGGGGCCAATATCCTAATATGTAAACCGCTTAGACGCAGTGGTTCCCAAACTTGGCAACTTTAAGGCTTGTGGACTTCAACTCCCAGAATTCTCCAGCCAGCAGAGCTGGGAGTTGAAGTCCACAAGTCTTAAAGTTGCCAAGTTTGGGAACCACTGGCTTAGAGGGCTGTAAAGCACTGTAAAGCAGTATATAAGTCTAAGTGCTAAGTGCTATTTTCAAGTTCAGTCACTCTAGAGCAGTGTTTCTCAACCTTGGCAACTTGAAGATGTCCGGACTTCAACTCCCAGAATTCCCCAGCCAGCATTCGCTGGCTGGGGAATTCTGAGAGTTGAAGTCCGGACATCTTCAAGTTGCCAAGGTTGAGAAACACTGCTCTAGAGCTTAGAATCACAAGCATGCCATTTCTTGAAATGGAGAAAAGAGATAACTTGGCTTCTCTAGCCATAAATAATCTTGCAGGTTCTGCTGAGGACTATGACTGGAAAGTCAAAACCAGATACCATCTTTTTTTTAAAAAAAAAATCTGAAGTAATATTTTGTACTGTATGTCTATCAAAACCTGTGAACCACAGAAAGCTCTGATCATAGTCCGCCCTGCTCTACAGCTGTAAACATTTTGAATTATGCAAATGTTTCACAGATATTTTGAACTGTCACATTTTTCAATTTTCATTAACTGAGCTCATCACTTAAACTGATATATGACTGTACTGTTGGAAAAGGAGATGAGATTAATGCATGGAAAAAAAGAAGAAAAAAATGTTTAAGAACATGTGCGCTGTCACTTAGCAACAAACAGGATTTTTGATTTTCTTTAGAGTTTGGGAACTTAATTCATGGGTGGGGAAAATGTATAGAATTTATCTGTTTATTCAGAAGGAAGTCTCATAATGTATAATTGGACTTGCAGAACCTCAAAGGTCTAGTTCATTACTTATATTATCCTACCCTCTCCATAGTTAAAGAAACAACTGCCTTCTAAAGTTTCTGCATTTATGAATGAAACCCAGTGCATAATCCTCTGGAATTGCTTTATTTTTTTTCTTCCCTATCAGTTCCAGTACTGCCAAATTATCTAATTGTCTTGTCAAATTTCAGTCTATAACTTCCATCTTATTTTCCAGAATCTCCATGTAGTCATTAATTTGCTTTACATCTACAAACATTTGTTTTATAGAGCTTAGTACAGGGGTGGGTTTCAACCAGTTCGTGGCGGTCCCCGCGAACCGGTTGGTCGGCGAACCCGGAGGTAAGTAACTTCTGGGAACGGCGAAGGGCCCATCCCCCCACCCGTGCTCCTTACCGGTCTTTGAAGGCTTCTGCGCTTCCACGTAGGCACATGGCACATACAGCACCTGCGCGATTCTCCGCGAGCAGCTGGATGGCACATTCAGTGCCTGCGCGAGTCTCCGTGAGCAGCTGGAGCATCGCGCAGGCGCTAAGACGCATGCGTGAACTGCGCGCGTGCACGAGGATGCCGCCGGCCCCATTCCAACCGAACCGGTTGGAACGGGATTAGCAACCCACCCCTGGCTTAGTAGCTTCTTGATTTTTTTCATCTCCTTTTTTCATCTTTACAAGTCTTTCATCCATTCTCCCCCTCCCCCCAAAAAAAACTATCAATTTAGTATCTAGCGAATTTATCAATTTAGTATCAAGTGATTCAGGTAACCTATTGCCCAATTCAAGCATATTATGAAATAAATGTGATGTAATTCCTCTCTCTGCAGGTTGCTCTGATGATCCTCTCCTCCCCTCTGCTGTTTTTTGTTGCTTTTCTAGTAGTTATCATTGTAATTTAGTATATAATCAAAAGTGGAAGTGTCACAATTGCAAAGGAAAGAGTAAGCTGTAAGTTGTTTTTTTCCTGTGTCCTTAATACTTTCATCTCAATTGGCACTCCGTAGTCCCAGCCTGGCTCATATTAACTTTTTATTTATTTGTTTTATTTTATTTATTTTGGTTTGCCAAGCATGCATAAAAAAACAAGTATATGAATATAACATATAAACATATAAGTATAAGCAGGCATACGTATATACATAAGAAATGAGTACAAATAAATGGGAACAGTAGGACAGGGACAGTAGGCATTCTGGTGTGCTTATGCACGCCCCCTTTACAGACCTCTTAGGAATGGAGTGAGGTCCATGGTAGACAGTTCAAGGTTAAAGTTTTGGGGGTTTGAGGATGTAACCACAGAGTCAGGTAGAGCATTCCAGGCATTGACCACTCTGTTGCTGAAGTCGTATTTTCTGCAATCGAGTTTGGAGCAGTTTACCTTGAGTTTGTATCTATTGTTTGCCTATGTGTTATTGTGGTTGAAGCTGAAGTAGTCATTGACAGGTAGGATGTTGTAGCAGACAATTTTGTGTACTAAGCTTAGGTCAGATAGTAGGTGGTATAGTTTTAGGTTGTCCAGGTCCAAACTTTCAAGCCTGGTGGCATAAGATATTCTGTTGTGATCAGAGGAATGGAGGACTCTTCTTGTGAAATAGTCTGGACTCTCTCAGTTGTATTAATGTCTGTTATACAGCGTGGATTCCAAGTAGATGAGCTGCATTTGAGAATTGGTCTGGCAAAGGTTTTGTATGCCCTGGTTTAGCGGAGAAAAAGCTTTGCTAAATTAGGTTAACAACTCTTAATGCCTTTTTGGCAATGCTGTTACAGTGATTTTCTGTTTTACAATGTTTTTAACACTGTTTTACAGTGTTACTTTATTTTCTCTTTTGTAAAATAATAATAAAAAAGTGTAAATAAAATTTCCCATGGAAGTCCAGTTCATTGTTTACTTTAATTCCAATTAATTCAATCACTTTCATTCATGAAAAAAGCTTTTCAAAATAACTGTTCCTTTTATTCATTTTAAACTTTTTCACGCCCACTTTTTGGCTATGAGTTTGGTTAACATTTCTAAACTCCCAGCTGCTCAACTGCATAAGTTGACTGCATAAACCTCAGTTCTGGCAGTCTCCCTGTGAGGAGCAGCTGAAACTCTCATAAACACAGGTTATATAAATTCTATTATGTCATGCAATAATGGAAGATACTCGATGGTTTGCATTTCCAAATGAAATATATATTTATCTTCTTCCATTTAACCTGTTGTCTGTCAGTTATTATTGCAATTCAAGATTTCATTCAATATTTTCCTCTTACTGTAATATATATATATATATATATATATATATATATATATATATATATATATATATATATATATATATATATAAATAAAACCTCACTATGCTATAAAGTTTAAATCTTTTAAGGTAAAAGTTCCCCTTGCACATATGTGCTAGTCATTCCCGACTCATCTCCATTTCAAAGCCGAAGAGCCAGCGCTGTCTGAAGACATCTACATGGTCATGTGGCTGGCATGACTAAAGGCGCACAGAATGCTATTACCTTCCCTATTTTTCTACTTGCATTTTTACATGCTTTCGAACTGCTAGGTTTGCAGAAGCTGGAACAAGCAATGGGAGCTCACCCCATTATGCGGCGCTAGAGATTCAAACTGCTGAACCGCCGACCTTTATGATCAACAAGCTCAGCATCTTAGCCACTGAGCCACCACGTCCCCTTAGTTAAAACTCTTACTATAATGTTAAAATGCAAAAGCAACTCAAACTTTGCAATACTATTATATGTGCCTTTCAGTGGTTGTTGGATTCAAATTCCCATCAGCCCTTGTTGCCAAGTGCTGAAGTTTAGCATCTGAAAAATCACATGCCTATTTCTACTAAATACATAAATAAGCAAAAGGCAGGGCTTATCTAAATATAATCTACCCTCCCCATCTTAAGTTTTCTAAATTTTCAGAAGGTGCATATCTCTCTATAATATTCTGGGTTGCAAAGAACATTCAACTTCTTTTTGATCAATCACAGTAAAATGGCAATGTCATTAGAATACTTAATATTCCATTACTCCACAAATTGATGGCATTGTGTGTGAAAGAGAGAAAGAGATTGAAAGAACATATTTTTTTCAGTTGATCTAGATTTCTCCATTTTCCGACTTATGAGAATTGCGATAATGATTGTAATGATCTTTCTTTCTCTGCATTCCTCAGATATGAAAATGGGCAATTATTTTTCATTATCCTTCCTGAATTTGAGTGAGATTTTTCCCCCTAATTCAGAATTAAGTGACTTGGAAAGATCTATAGATCAAAGCAAAAAAAAAGGTGATTCCTGGCTAAAGACCTGGCTTGTATCTGTGGTTTAAATAACTTCCCATTGCCCTTTGTAAATAATTTCTGAGATTGTATTTTTACTTAAAAGAGGGAAGAGTGCCTTATGAATCCCACTCCATAGTGCTGTCTCTTCTGTGAGGATATAGACCTATTTCAAGCTATTTAGCAATAGCAATAGCAATAGCAGTTAGACTTATATACCGCTTCATAGGGCTTTCAGCCCTCTCTAAGCAGTTTACAGAGTCAGCATATCGCCCCCACAGTCTGGGTCCTCATTTCACCCACCTTGGAAGGATGGAAGGCTGAGTCAACCTTGAGCCGGTGAGATTTGAACCGCTGAACTGCAGATAGCAGTCAGCTGAAGTGGCCTGCAGTACTGCACTCTAACCACTGCGCCATCTCGGCTCTATTTAGCTCTCATCAGCTAGCCATACCCTTACTGGGATTTGAACTTTGGCTGTTTTTACATCTTAGACAGTTATATTAGCCTCTAAGCCACAGGCTCTCCTCCCTTATCAGCTGAGCCAGGGGAATGATTAAGTGTTTTTGTCAAAGCACCTGGTATGCCAAATATGGGAGGGAGCATACTACTTCCCCTTTTGCCCAAAATATTTGGGCTTAATAGGTGCTTTGACAAAAACACTTGATAGATAGATGATAGATAGCCAGATAGATAGATAGATAGATAGATAGATAGATAGATAGATAGATAGATAGATAGATATAGATAGATTCATTCTCATAGGCTTCAAAAAACAGAAGTCAAAGCTTTTAGCACCAAATGTCTTACCTTAATTGATTCCACTGCACCCTTGGAACTAGGAGATAGGTAAAAGTAAGGGTTCCCCTCGCACATACGTGCTAGTCGTTCCCAACTCTAGGGGCTGGTGCTCATCTCTGTGTCAAAGCCAAAGAGCCAGTACTGTCTGAAGACGTCTCCATGGTCATGTGGCTGGCATGACTAAATGCTAAAGGCACACGGAATGTTGTTACCTTCCCTATTTTTCTACTTACATTTTTACATGCTTTCAAACTGCTAGGTTGGCAGAAGCTGGGACAAATAACAGGAGCTCACCCCATTACGCAGCACTAGGGATTCAAACTGCCAAACTGCTGACCTTTCTGATTGACAAGCTCAGCATCTTAGCCATTGAGCCACTGCATCTATCCAATCCACTGTTCAGAAGTGCCCTAGCATTTATTTATATATTTAAAACATACCCACCCAACATATACCCACTTATACCCACCTATGACCAACTCTGGCTGACTCTCCTAACATGTTAAATTTTCTACTATTCTTCTTCCCAAATGCGTGACAGATATTCCAGTTCTCTGTGAGAAATTTACCCTGGTGTAAGCATGCTTTTCATCAGCAAATGAGCTACTTTCATCAACATTTCTTCTCCCGGTAGGACACTTGAACCAGTTAGGTACTCTATGTCTTTGTAACTTCATATGAACCTAGTAATGAAGGTTAGATTGAGAAAGTTATTGTCTTGGAGCTTGAGTGAGCTGAACCTATGTTTTCTTTGGTTAATGTCTTTAGTTTATTTGTAGATCCTTCAAGGTCATTTTAGGATCAAATCAATCCGCTCACTCAAGAAAATGGAATGTCTGACCCTGTTTTCAAAGAAATTACAAATTGGCACTTAAAGAAGAAAAATCCTATCAAAACTCCTCATCTTTCCCTGATGTTAAATCAAAAGGTTATCTGGCAGTCTTATAATCACCATAGGAGTTTTTTCCTGCTTTAGAAAAGCTGATGTCACATGTACTGTGGACTTAACAAAAACTGCATTAAAGTATGATCTCTTTTAAAGTTGCCATACAATTTCTAGGTTGATCTATATAATACATATTTCAAAGAGTACAATGCTTCATTCCAGCTATTCAACTTCTTACAACAGTTTGGACTAATTTGTCTTGATATCTATGTGTAGGAGTGAAGAGTAATTTTGGATGGTGCTTACATTTACACACAAAGTGGATGGACTTAGTTACAGTGGTGATAGGTGCACCATGAAGACTCGAAAGACCAAGTTGGGGACAGATCATAAGTAAGTATAATCTTTATTGTCATTGTACTTAAATACAATGAAATTGGTTTTAACCTCACTAGTGCAAAATTATAACAAATGAAAAAAGAAAGAAAAAGGAAAAAAACTAGCGTGTGCATGGAGTGATTGTGGTTGTATTTAAAAGTCTCACAGCCCAAGGATAGAAACTATCTTTAAACCTATTTGTTCGGCTGGCTATACTTTGATGTCTTCTGGCTGATGGTAGAAATGCAAAGAGACAGTGACCAGGGTGTGAATCATCTCTGAGTACCTTCCTTACTCTGCTAAAGCTGCGAGATCTGGCGATGTCATCCAGTGGCGTCAGAGGGCAACCAATGGTTTCTTGTGCCGAATTGATCACTCTCTGTAGTGCCTTCTTGTCCGCAGCTGTTAAACCAGCATACCATACTGTAATACAATATGTGAGGACACTTCTATGGTGGACCGATAGAAAGAGGTCATCAGCCGTTGTTCCACCTGATTTTTTCACAGGACTCTAAGGAAATGAAGTCTCTGTTGGGCCTTGCCAATCACCAGAGACGTGTTGTTTCTCCAGGTGAGATCTTGACTAATAAGCACTCCCAAGAATTTAAAAGAGGAAACCTCTCCACACAGCCTCCCTCAATATACAGTGGGGCAGGTTCCTCTCTGTGCTTCCGGAAATCTAGCACCATCTCCTTTGTCTTACTAGTATTTAGATGTAAGTTGCTTCTTGAGCACCATGTGGAGCCGAGGTGGCGCAGTGGTTAAATGCAGCACTGCAGGCTACTTCAGCTGACTGCAGTTCTGCAGTTCGGCTGTTCAAATCTCACTGGCTCAGGGTTGACTCAGCCTTCCAGCCTTCCGAGGTGGGTAAAATGAGGACCCGGATTGTTGTTGGGGGCAATATGCTGACTCTAAACCGCTTAGAGAGGGCTGAAAGCCCTATGAAGCGGTATATAAGTCTAACTGCTATTGCTATTGCTATTGGATACCTTCTGGACTATCATCATAGAGAACCAAGAGTTAACATGCAATCAATCAATCAACCAACTAACTAACTAACCAACCAACCAACCAACCAATCAATCAATCAATCATATTTATACATTGGGATTATTTCACTAACTTATATAGACTTGTTGGTGAAAAGGATACCCCGAAGCATAGGATACCGGCCTGATTTTGTTGGTTTTGTTGATTTTTTTGGTTTTGCCGGACAAGTTTGTCTACTATAACAACTCCAGTAGCACAGTTTATACTAAATCCTATCCTATCCTATCCTATCCTATCCTATCCTAGCCTTAGCCTTAGCCTTAGCCTTGTCCCTAACCTAACCTAACATTATACTATATTATACGATATTATACGATATTATACTATATTATATTATACTATACTATACTACACTACACTACACTACAGTTTGTTGTCTAAATTGTTTATTAAGATCCAACATGTAGGCTACAATAGTCTTGAAGATTGTTTTTGTTGTTCAAATACAACAGACTCAAGGATTCCCATTCCATTAACCATCAGGTCTCATTAGGCAATTATACAAAGGTCATTATACAGAGCCAGAAATTAATCAATGACATTTTAGCCAGGTTTTTTTATACAAACATAATCCATATTATCAATTAAGAGTTTTAATTTGTCTTGCAGATTTTCCTAATACTGTGCTTAATAATTATTGATAACTGGCTGAAGTGAATGAAGTGTTCATCTGAAGGACACACATCTGGACAAGGCTGAACTGAAACAGGAGTTAAGTGGATCAACACTGTTGCTGCAAGATTGATACTTGAAAATAGGGTTACAAACCTGCCGTACTTCAGATATTTCAGTAAAACTCCATGTCTCTTGCTATCGGTCATGGAGGCCAAGACTGATGGGAGTAGAGAACTAAACATTGGAAAGAAACTAAGTTATCAAAGTCTACAGTGGTACTTCAATGCTCATCACTAACACATTCTAGTCAGTGGTGGGTTGCAGGTGGTACGCCCCGGTGCCTGCCAGGAGCACTGAGTACCATTCCAGTACAATGCTCTGGAGGGCCCACCTGCCCACCCACCCTCCTTACTTGTATTTGAGCTCTTTGGCGCTTCTCCGCATGTGCATAGAGCGTACGGTACCTCCGCGATGCTCCATCGAGCAGCTGGAGCGTTGTGGAGGTGTTGTGGAGCATTGCAGGAAGAAAGGATGCATGTGTGTGCTGCGCACATGTGCAACGCATGCTGCGTGTGTTCATGTGGTGGACGCCGGGCCCTGTTGCACCATACCGGTTGCACCGGGATCCGGAACTCACCACTGATTCTAGTAGATGTGACAAATGTGATGGGTACCAAGAAAACCATGCGACTTACCACATGATCTGCTAGAAATAGCGAGTCACAAGGCAGCCAAGGTCAACAAGTTCTTCTTTGCACATTGACTATTGGGAGAAAGGTGACTGCTGAGTCAAGATTTCTGCTTGACAAATTCTGAAGAAGTCAATTGCCAAAGTATAACTGTAGTTAAATAACATTTTTGTCTAGTTCATAGCAGTGGTTAAGGTGTTGAAGTGCAACTGGCAAAACATAGATTTGAAAGTTCACTGACTTTGGGCTGGTCATGATCTCTTAAGTCAAGTTATCTAGCATAAGTCTTGGTGGTACAGTGGTTAAAGTACAGTATTGCAGATTCTGCCTACAGCCTGCAGTTTGATCCTCACGAGATTCAAGGTTGACTTAGCTTTCCTTCCTTCCAAAGTTGGTAAAATGAGGGCCAGACTGTTGGGGGAAATATGTAAATAATGCTTATACATTGTAAACAGCCCAGAGAGTGGTGTAATTAGCTCTAATTGCTATAGCTATCGATTATATGAAGAAAAATTAGAGGGGGACGTGTTAGGCTCCTGAACTTGCAGAATAAAAGTGAAATATACATAACTTTCTAATAAATAAGGAGCCCCCCAGGGCTGTGTGCTCTCTCCACTTCTCTTCTCTCTGTGTACCAATGACTGCATCTCAAATTCAGTTTCAGTTTCAGTTTAATAAAATTTGTATTCCGGCCACTCCCATGGGACTCTGGGCGGCTTTCAGGCAAGATAAAAGAAGCATTTAAAAATATAAGGTAAAAGATACAATATTAAAATTCCACACCATCCATTCTGTCTAAGTGAGGCTGGATATTGATCAACAGCCCCAGGCCTGCCGGAACAGCCAGGTCTTGGTGGCTTTACGGAAGGCCGGGAGAGTGGTAAGGGTCCGTTATCTCTACGGGTAGATCCATCTGTTAAACTACTGAAGTTTTCAGATGATACAACAGTGATTGGTCTCATTCAAGACAACGATGAAACTGCATACAGGAGGTTGAACAACTATCCTCGTGGTGCGACCGGAACAATCTGGAACTGAACACACTCAAAACCGTAATGGTGGTAGACTTTAGGAGAAACCCTACCATACTACCACCTCTTACAATACTAGACAACACAGTATCAACAGTAGACACCTTCAAATTTCTAGGTTCTATTGTATCTCAAGACCTAAAATGGACACCTAATATCAAAAATGTCGTCAAAAAAGCACAACAAAGAATGTTCCTTCTGCGCCAACTCAGGAAGCTAAAACTGCCCAAGGAGCTGCTGATACAGTTCTATAGAGGAATTATTGAGTCTGTCATCTGAACCTCCATAACTGTCTGGTTTGGTTCTGCAACCCAACAAGACAAACACAGACTTCAGACTTCAGAACTGCAAAAAAAACAATTACTGCCAACCTGTCTTCCATTGAGGACCTGTACACTGCACGAGTCAAAAAGAGGGCCATGGAAATACTTACAGTCCTCTTGCAGTTCCACCACAAAACCACGTTTGACTAAAGTGCGCTCGACGAAACCGCGTAGCTGATGTCATCACAGCGCGACAACAGCGCGGAGAAAAAAGCACGCTGTAAACGCTAAAGCTAAAATTAACCCCTAAACCTAACCCCCTAAACCTAACCCTAAACCTAACCCTAAACCTAACCCTTAACCTAACGCTAAACCTAATCCTAACCCTTAACCTAACCCTAAACCTAACCCTAACCCTTAATCTAACCCTAACCCTAACCCTTAACCTAACCCTAAACCTAACCCTTACCTTAACTTGAATCGGCTTGCTTTCAAAGCGCTATTTAAAGTGCCCTTTTTTCTCCGCGGTCGCTGTTGTCGCCCTGCTGATGACATCAGCGATGCGGTTTAATCGGGCGCGCTTTAGTGGAGCGCGGTTTTGTCGTGCCACGACCTCTCGCATCCTGGACATAGTTTCAACTCCTACCCTCAAAATGATGCCATAGGGACAACTAGACACCAGAACGCACACCAAGACAACTAGACACAAGAACGCCATCACTCTGATAAACAAATAATTCCCTCAACACTGTCAAACCATTCACTAAGGCTGCATTGCTATTATTATTAACCTTCTCATTGTTCCTATCACCCATCTCCTCCCACTTACGACTGCAGGGCTGTAACTTTGTTGCTTGTATCCTTATGATTTATATTGATATTGTTTCCTGATTGCTTATTTGTACACTGTGACTATCATTAACTGTTGTACCTTATGATTCTTGATGAATAAATCTTGTCTTTTTACATACACTGAGAGCATATGCACCAGACAAATTCCTTGTGGGTCCAATCACACTTAGCCCATAAAGAATTCTAGTCTATCTATTCTATTCAAATAAGTTAGATAAGACGATGTGAGATGATCTAGGAAGTAGAAAAGTAGAGTAGATAGTAGAAAAGGTACTATATAGACACATTCCAAATATCAGCAGAAGGATGCTTCATGCCTGGATGGAGAGACATGAAGAGAATGGCCCTAAGAAGAAACAAATAATCCTTGCGTTTTCTCTTTCTTGGCTAGAAAGTGGTATTTAAGGCGCCTCCTACTTTTATTAGTGCTCCAGGACAGTTGGTAACTTTAATCTAAACCTTAGGAGGTTCTTTCTGGAACCAACAAGCACATTAGAAGAAAAGACAACATTTTCCCAGGAGGTCTTCTTTGAAGTATCAAACCAGAAAATTAAAAAACTATCTTCATGCTGTAATCCATTTTAGGAAGCCTAAAATGGATTACAGATGGATAAAAAATGGATTTTTTATTACTCTATGCTGGAATGTTTAACTTTTTATTATACTGATTTTCTTACCTACAGCTATAACTAATCAATTCCCCAAAACTATGAATGCTTCAAAACTTAATAAAAATGGAACTGATGTACACCACATGCACGCACATCCATACACACTCCATAATCTACGCTTTTCTTTTGTTTATTAAGTATAACTTTAAAAAGAAACTTTGCAAATCGTATATATACGCTCTTTTAGCTCACAATGGAACTCTGAGAAATGCCAATCTAAGGAAATAGCTTTCCAATTGTATTCTCATACCCCAATTCTCTGAACAATGAGATCTGAAGACAGATGAAGATGCCCTCAAGTCATGCTTGACTTCTAGTGACTGTCTCTGTACAGTTTCTTTGGTAGTACTATAGAAGCGATTTGAAGCACTCTTCTTACAGAATGCTTTTTAAACTCCCCTCTCTAGCTAATAGTTCTGGAATGCCTGGTAGTCTCATATACAGGCACCAACCACAGAAGAATCTGTTTGTCTTCCAACCTCACACCATTTGTTTACAGCATGTGTTGCCATCTGTTCAGGTAAGTGAAAGTTACAGAAGAGTAATACATGGAATAAACTCACTAATATTGTCTAATAGTTTTAGAGCATAGAATAATAGAGTTGGAAGTAAAAACAAAAGTAATTGTTTTTTTTTTAATCAAAGCAGTCAATTTATCCATCTCTGCCAACTTCATCCATTTTTGCAGCCATTCATCCATTGTGAGGATTGAAATGTCTTTCCGTTTTTGAGTTTTACTTTGAGTGGCATGTTAAGGTCTGCATTCTTAAAAGTAGGCAAATTCAGAAGAAGTAGATGGTCCAGGGCAAAAACTGGATTTATTTTTTTTCTTAAAGATCATTCACTTCTTTTTATATATATATATATATACAGGCTAATAAAGGTAAACGTTTCCCTTGTGCACATGTGCTAGTCGTTCCCGACTCTAGGGAGAGGTGCTCATCTCTGTTTCAGAGCCGAAGAGCCAGCACTGTCTGAAAACATCTCCATGGTCATGTGGCCAGCATGACTAAATGCCAAAGGTGCACGGAACGTTGTTACCTTCCCACCAAATGTGGTTCCTATTTTTCTACTTGCATTTTTGCATGCTTTCGAACTGCTAGGTTGGCAGAAGCTGGGACAAGTAATGGGAACTCATTCTCTTATGCGGTGCTAGGGATTCGAACTGCTGAACTGCTGACCTTTCTGATTGACAAGCACAACGTCTTTGTCACTGAGCCACCACATCCCTAAGACAGGCTAATAGCTGGGTTTAATTTTAAGTGCTGAGATTAATTTTAACAGAATATTAGATATGGCGTTGCTGAGGAATGGGGGGAACTACATAAAAAGAATTGGGGGAAGCCCAACTTGTATATCCCAAGTTCTATAAATTATCTTCCCATTTACAGCTCCAAATATCATTTGTGTGGAACAAAAAAAATAAAATCAAACATGTCCGACTGGTTTCTGTCCCAAACTTCCTAGGGAATGTTAGTTAGCAATCTCTTTCTGTTTCATTCTGTTGATCTACTATGTAATTTATAATTTCAATAACTTGGTGACTTAAATCAGACTTTGTACTGGGTTTACTCATTGTTGAATCATAAATCAACCATAGTCATACACTTAGTAATCAATAAGCTTAGCATACTGTGGGAATGTAAATGCTAGGTTTTTAACTAATTTAGTTTAGTGTGAACTTAATAAATGTTAAGCTTTACTAGAAGAAATTATGGCCTTCCAAAGTTTCCTTGCCTCTGACAGTCTGACCCTGTTGTAGATTTTAACTTCAAGGTCTGCCCTTAGCACAGGGGAGAAGTGAAATGCAATTGATGGAAACTTTGGGGAAATATGATCTACAGCTTACACATATACACTCATATCACACAATTCCCTTCTGAGTTAAGTAACATTATACAGAATAAGGAATATGATATAGTAAGACAAAGAAATTGTAGGTCTGAAATAAGATGAAAGGAAAAGACAAATCTGGTTTATGCCAGCACCATTCACTATCCCTGGCTATACATTTCTATTTTTGCAAACCCTTTTTGCTTCCAACACATCCATCTATCATTTTGTGGTTTTTGCTCTTTCAATTGTGTTTCCGCCCCATTCTCTCTGTGTGTGTGTGTGTGTGTGTGTGTGTGTGTGTGTGTGTGAGAGAGAGAGAGAGAGAGAGAGAGAGAGAGAGAGAGATTATCTCATCTACTCCATCTAGCCATAACTTTCTTGGTCTTTCAGCTCCTTCCCTCCCTTTCTTGTGATTTAGTTCTCATCCTTTCTTGAAATGGCATAACTTACAGGTCACACAGGCCCCTGTTCAATCCACATTTGTTCCCCTTTCATTTTTCTTTCTCTTTCATTTTTTACTGATTTCTTAAGTTAATGATTTCTTAAGTTTTCCATTACCACTGTATTTAGTTTAGTTTTATGTTTCTTTAGACATATATACATACATACATACATACATACATACATACATACATACATACATACATACATACATACATACATATATATATATATATATATATATATATATATATATATATATATACATATACTTAAAGTCACAACCCCTGGTATGCCCAAGTATGGGAGGAAGGTCACACTTCCACTCTCTGTCATTAGGCTCATCACAAGAGACCATCCAGACAGAAACCCAATATTTTTTAACTGTTGCCTTTTTTGTTACATTTGTTATATTTATGCTGATAAATAAATAAAGGGAGACTAGTATAGATCTATTTCAAGCTATTTAGCTCTCATCAGCTAGCCATACCCAAGTTTTTTGGGAATCGAACCTGTGCTCCATTGCCTCCCAGGCAGGGAGTTAACCATTTGAGCTACAGAGAACGACTCCTTATCAGCCAGCCAGGGTGGGAGGTATATACTTAAAGTCACAACCCCTGGTATGCCCAAGTATGGGAGGAAGGTCACACTTCCACTCTCTGTCATTAGGCTCGTCACAAGAGACCATCCAGACAGAAACCCAATATTTTTTTACTGTTGCCTTTTTTGTTACATTTGTTATATTTATGCTGATAAATAAATAAAGGGAGACTAGTATAGATGTATACTGTAGCTCAAATGGTTAACTCCCTGCCTGGGAGGCAATGGAGCACAGGTTCGATTCCCAAAAAACTTGGGTATGGCTAGCTGATGAGAGCTAAATAGCTTGAAATAGATCTATACTAGTCTCCCTTTATTTATTTATCAGCATAAATATAACAAATGTAACAAAAAGGCAACAGTAAAAAAATATTGGGTTTCTGTCTGGATGGTCTCTTGTGACGAGCCTAATGACAGAGAGTGGAAGTGTGACCTTCCTCCCATACTTGGGCATACCAGGGGTTGTGACTTTAAGTATATACCTCCCACCCTGGCTGGCTGATAAGGAGTCGTTCTCTGTAGCTCAAATGGTTAACTCCCTGCCTGGGAGGCAATGGAGCACAGGTTCGATTCCCAAAAAACTTGGGTATGGCTAGCTGATGAGAGCTAAATAGCTTGAAATAGATCTATACTAGTCTCCCTTTATTTATTTATCAGCATAAATATAACAAATGTAACAAAAAAGGCAACAGTAAAAAAATATTGGGTTTCTGTCTGGATGGTCTCTTGTGACGAGCCTAATGACAGAGAGTGGAAGTGTGACCTTCCTCCCATACTTGGGCATACCAGGGGTTGTGACTTTAAGTATATACCTCCCACCCTGGCTGGCTGATAAGGAGTCGTTCTCTGTAGCTCAAATGGTTAACTCCCTGCCTGGGAGGCAATGGAGCACAGGTTCGATTCCCAAAAAACTTGGGTATGGCTAGCTGATGAGAGCTAAATAGCTTGAAATAGATCTATACTAGTCTCCCTTTATTTATTTATCAGCATAAATATAACATATATATATATATATATATATATATATATATATATATATATATATATATATATATATATATATATATATATATATATATTCTACCTCCCACTTCCCAAGAATGCACAAACACCCTCTCTTAATTGAAATATTTTCACTTATTTTCAGCAAACTTATTTCACTCACCTTTCTACCAATGATTGTGGATCTTAATTTTGTTTCATTTTCTCTACATTTAATAAATTTTGTACCAAGGTTACAAATACATCTATTTGGTTTAATTTCTGCCATGTATGTATAACATTCAATTGTTCACTCCATGTTCTTTGTCAAACTCAACTATTTTGGTTTTAGATATATTAGTTTTAGATCCTTGTTCCTTCTTGCACTATACAACGTATTTAATGTTTGCTACAAATAATTTAAATATTTAGCCGGTTCCATAGCATCACCAATATAAAAATACAAATATATAAGATATATTTGAGATGTGTTATTTGGGGATATATATACATATACATATACATATACATATACATATACATATACATATACATATACATATACATATACATACACATACATACATACATACATACATACATACATATATATCCCCAAATAACACATCTCAAATATATCTTATATATTCATCCAAAAATACATTAAATAATCTAAAGGACATCACACACCTTTATCTCCTTCATATACCATTTATTCTCATGCACAATTCACTTCCATCATATACTGCTCTTAGCAACCAACTTTCTGCTGTATATTTTCTCAAACCCTTTCATAATTCAAGCTTTTTCATTTTATCATATGATTTCCCCAAATTGCAGGATCTGAAACAAAAGTGAGCAATGATGCTTTGAGTCAGGTGAAGCTATTCTCATGTTATTTGTCAAACACAGCTTGGCTTGCACTGTAGCTGCCTGGCAGATATTGAAGGGTTCCCATAATGGCCTGTTTAACAAGTGTCCTTAATTGTAGCCTTTTCTCCAATCTCAAAAAAATTGTTCATACCATTAGAAATTGTATTTTTCCCAATTATCTCAACTTTGTTGCTCCCTTTACTCCATCACTTGCTATTAACCTTTCTCTCCATAGAATTTTACAGCATGATGATGACTTTTTTTTTGCATTGGTTCTTTATATGCATTTTTCACATCCACAGTCTCTTTTACTTCATCATTCTAGAACATTGGACATGGACCAGTTATGCACTTGTGGGTTCAGCGAGTAAGCATTTAGTGCAAACCCAACCTCTTTCATAGGATTCACAAATTAAAGCAAGCCACGATTTGGTAACACATCCATAGCTAACCACCAAACAATGAAAAATTCCCCAATTATAAGTAGTGCTCAACTTACGACCACAATAGAGCCCAAATTTTATGTTGCTAAGTGAGAAATTTATTAAGTGAGCTTTGCCTCGTTTAACATCTTTTCTTGCCACATTTGTTAAGTGAATCCCTGCAGTTCTTAAATTAGTAACACCGCTGTTAAAATAACCTGGCTTCCCCATTTGACTTTGCTTGTCGGAAGGTGCAAAAGCAGATCACCTGACTCCATTTATGACTGCAATTGTCATAAATATGAGGCAATTGTTGTCAGAGTGCACACAGTGTGACTATTTTGAGACAATCCAGGAGCAAAAATACAACAAACAGGTTTGTCTTTCTAATAGTGGTTTATCTACAAGAAATTTATACATACATATACTAGGCAAAGTCAGGCAATCAATCATCAACTATAGCATGGAAGCACACACTGAGAGAATGATACACCCCAACAAGATCTCTCTTATAATAGAGTCTCTTAAAGTGGTAGAGTCAAATAACTCTGCTGACTCATTACTACCATTGTATCATGATTAAAGCATTACAGTATTCCAGCATTACAACAGGTGGTCGGCTATTAAATCATTTCCCTGACAGTTGTCAAGTAGCCAAATTTTGATCAAGTGACCATTAGGATGCTGCAATGGTCATAAGTGTGAAAAGTGGTCATAAGCAGAGGTGGTATTCAGCAGGTTCTGACCAGTTCTGGAGAACCGGTGGCGGAACTTTGGAATAGTTCGAGAGCCAGTAACAGAGGTGGGTTGTGCTCCTGGTTTGGCCTGGATCAGACAAACCAGTAGTGGCAGCGGCATGAGGCTCCGCCTACCCACCCGGACGCTTCTGTGCACGTGCAGAAGCTTCTGTGCATGCACAGAAGTGTTGCGCCTGCCTGAACCGGTAGTAAAAAAAAATAGCAACCCACCACTGACCGATAAATACCCCCTCTGACTGCCCCTGGCCCCATCTATTCTCTGCCTCCAGAGTTCCAATTTATCATTGGAGGAAATGGGGATTTTGCAGTAGCCTTCCCCTGCCACGCCCACCAAACCACGCCCACGAACCAGTAGTAAAAAAATTTAAATTCCACCACTGGTCATATGTCACTTTTTTCAGTGTTGGTGTAACTTTGAACAGTCGCTAAGTGAACTGAGATAAATCGAGGGCTACCTGCACCTGGTGTTTTGGGTTCCCACCCATTTGTATACCTGTTTCGTATACCCTTTTCTTTCCAAAGAGAAGTTTCCCTACGCTGCATTTAAGCAACGGACTATGGCTTGCAAAGCCAAAGCTGGGAAACTACATTGGGGGAAGACCTTTCAGGAGCAGTTTTTGGAGAAGAGAGGAATGCGGGGGGGGGGGGGGAAGGGGAGTGAACAGAGGGAAAGAAGTATCTCCAGAGGAATCTTTCAGGAGTTTCCCTTTCCCCACTTCTTTGCCACCGTTCCCTCTGCACATCTGGACAGATTTTGACAGTCCGTCTAATGTCACAGGTGGCGTTGAGGCTTTCCCCATCCGCGCTGACCCCCCCCCAAAATGGACAGCCGTCTGTCTGTGTGTTTGTGTGTGTGTGTGTGTGTGTGTGTGTGAGTGAGTGAGTGAGTGAGAGAGAGAGAGAGAGAGAGAGAGAGAGAGAGAGAGAGATGCGCGCGCACAGGCGCTGTCAGTCCCCGTCTCCCCTCAGCACGCGAGACAGATTCCCACTCCTCCGCCGGGCTGAAAGGAGCGCCCTGCCTCCCTGAGCCTAAAATGGGAGGCTAGAGAAAAGCTCAAGAAGGAGGAAGAGGAGGAGGAGGAGGCTGTTCTGCCTGCCGCTGTGGGGGGGGGGGGGAGAAAAGGGGGGGGGGTGTCCGCGCGCGCACTTCGCCCAGCTGCGAGCTCGGTCGGTCGCCGTGCGCGCGGTAGCCGGGGCGCGCGTGCGCGCCTCTCGCCTCGCGCCCGCGCCTCGCTCTCCTAGGTCTACAGGTAGCAGCAGCGGCGGCGGCGGCGGCGAGGGAGGAGGAAGGCAGTCCGGTTGCAGAAGCCTTCTTCTTCTTCTTCTTTTCTTTTGCTCGGCGTCCCGTTCATTGTCCGGATGTATAGCTGGGGAAGCCAGAATCGCCTCTTGACCAGAATCCCTGCTTGCCTCCGCCTCGCCCCCCGGGATCTTTTCTTCCCCCGCCTCCTTTTCTTCCACTTGCTTCTGGTGTTCTTTTTGTGAGGGGAGAAAAAAAAGCCGCCTCTGCGGGGACCCGTGTGTGTGTGTGTGTGTGTGTGTGTGTGTGTGTTTTACACACGGCCACGCACAGGTGCGCCGACGGTCGCCAACAGTTGCCTGCTGCTCCCTCGCAAAGCCACTTTTTAATTTTTCTTCCGCCTGACTTGGAAATCCCTGGATCCGTTCGGCTTGCCAAGTTTTTGCAGCGAGACGCGCCTTCTGAATTTTTTTCTATCTCCCGCCGCTGCTTCTTCTTCTTCTTCTTCCTCTTCTTTTTTTTTTTTTTTAAAAAAGGGTGTGCATGTGTGTGCATGGCGGGGTGGGTGGAAGAGGTGTGCTGTATTGATCCCAGCAGCCGTTTTTGTAGGCAGAGAGACAGATTTCGATTTTCTTTCTCCTCCTCCTCCTGCTCTCAAATCCCCTCTCCCTCCTTCCCTTTCAAGGCGCTAGAAATCCTGCAGGGACCTACTGGATTCTAAGGGATCAACCTGCCACGGTCTTCGGGCGAATCTGTTTTCTAAAAAGGGGCGCTGAAGAAACATAACGAGTTTGCTTTCAAAACAGAAGCAAAACCTCCCAAATAGTTGAAAGATCTCCGGCTTCCTCGTTTTCCAAATATTGCAGAACAGATTCTAAGGAAGAGTAATGCGTTTAAGGTAAGGACCTCTTGTTTCTTATCCTTTCCGATTTCGGCATACAGTGCATCTCAGATTTCCCATAAGTTCTGTTTTTCTCGAGCTGAATTGTTACTACCCCAATAAATGCTTTTCTAGACCTCCTCTTGGGTCTTTTGGTACCTGAATTGTGTCCCCCTCCCTCTGGAATCTTAAATCACCCACTTCTTTATTTCCCTCCCTGATTTAGGAATCATGTCTCTTTGATTCAGGCTTGAGTAGAAATTCGCCACTAATTTATCCCATTAAAAAACAAAACATTTCCAGGATTATCCTGTTAAATAAAGCTGCCTTTCCTTTGCACTTCCTGGTCCCAAACAGTTCAGAAAAAAAAAATTGCAATCCTGAAGAGTGTGCAAAATCATAAGGAGATATGATGAAGATGATGATTAGCTCTTGTCCCAGACAATTCGAAAGTGGGACTGAACTATCTTACATATTGTGTGTCTGTGTGTGTGTGTGTGTGTGTGTGTGTGTGTGTGTGTGTGTGTTCTGGAAATGTTCTGCAGTTTTTGTAAGTAAATTTCAGCACTGTGGGAAGAGAAAAGCAGATCCCTCTAAAGCTGGAGAAAAGGAGTAAGGTTGGGTTTGTGTGTACTTTGTCTGTAGAGAGAATAAGTCTCTCGTGCTTCTTTTTAAAAATGCTAGAGGCCACTGTCTGGTTTTCAGCAACACACTTTGTCCCTTTTATTATGCCTCTTTGGTTTTCAAATGCACGTTTTCTCAAACGATGTCCTTCCTTAATGTTTATCCTTTCTGTAATATGCTTTGCAACCTTTAGATTCCTTAGTGATCAGCCTTGTAATAAAGTGAGTGCTTAAACATGTGCAGTGAGGATTGTGTTGGTAGAGGAACAAGTGTTTCTGGGAGCAAGAAGGCGTATCTCTGAGAAGGGCAGGAAAAATATATATATCAGGAGATTGTGGCCATGTTCACACAACATGCTTAACCAGGTCAAGGAAAGAGCCAAAGCTTATATGTGCAAAGCATCCTTATGTTTGATTACTGCTTATCTTTATAAGGTTTTTTTATGGCTTCCTTTTTTTGTGAATTTATGCTTCAACTTATTGTATGAATGCAGAACTAAATTAATTCTCAATGACTAGGTTAAAACTATCAATGCTTATGAGTTAGAGTCCTAATATTACAACTGGAAGATGTCTATGAGTAACAGGGAGGAGAAAAAAAAGGAAAAATGAAAGAAAATGAAAAGGAAATTAAGAAGAATTGGGCAAGTAAATTGAGGCAAAGGTTCAGTAAAGATCCTGTAAATTATTTTTACCTTAGGTCAAAAATAATTTGCAAGGTTTATGACTTTGAAGGTTCTTTATTAGGCATAACTATGGGATTTTTGTTTTGTTTTGTTAAATTAAACCTGTGAGTCTCCTCAAAACAGTTGAACAGTAGCATAGTGTGCACTTGCATCAATGTGCATTAGTGCAAAAGTGAGCTTTGGGGAGACACTATCAGATTAACATACTTATATGAAGAAACTGTAGTCATTCATTTAATTCTAGACCACGCACCAGTCCGATGTAGGCTCTTCTTCAAAAGAACATTAATTCCTCTCTTATCAAGTCTCTCAAAGGGATTTCAACCCAGTTTAGTTTATGTATTATTACAGAACTGGGGAATTGTCTTACAAGGCAAAGAAGTGGGAGAGAGAAATAGTGTGGACATTGCATGAAATCTTTGAATTGGAATGAACTTTCCCTCAGCTGGAACTGAGGAAGGAAGGAAGGAAGGAAGGAAGGAAGATTTAAGTTTCAACTATATAGATGCTAGGTTCCTTACAATATGCTGTCTTTTATATCCCAGATTCTGATACTGAAAATAGCAAGGCTATTTGCAAGCAGCTCATGGCTACACATTTTAAGGAATTTAATTGCCATTAAAAAAAGAAATCTCTGAGCTAATAATAAATGTCTATCTATCACAAATGATGTGTGCTACTCCAAAGGTAAATGTTAACCTTTTTTAATCTCAGTAGTAAAGGGTTTGTCAAGAAAAGGTAAATGGCACTTTACCATACATCTTTGGCTGTGATTTACACACAAACACACATGCTACCTGGTTCTGTATCATTAGACAACCCTAGGGAACTGAGGACGCTTTAGATGTAAAGATACAATGCTTAAGAAGAAGGAGAGCTGTCAGCTTAGGCACCAAGAGACAGTACAATGTCCTTGGCTTGGACAGAGAGTTAAATCACCTGAAAAACTGCACAGAACAAGTGGGAAGCACTGTTTAAACTGTCTGATTTCACATTTTGATTAAAAGAGGAACAGTAAGAGGCTGCCGAATGCCTGATGCAAACCGAATCATTTGCAACCCTCTTAAATAAAAACAGAGGCTGTAGCATTCGGTTTTTCATTATAATATATTGAGAGCTCCTGCAATGCTAAAAACAAAAAGTATAGGTGGTAGCCTATATGCCTTCCTTATATTCCATTCTAGCTACTTTTATTTGCATTCTTAGAAACATCTGAATGACCTTCCTTTGATAAATCAGGAGAAGCAATAGATCCTCCTGAAATGTTTTCTATTGTTTGTTCCAAAGAGTCCATCAAAAATTCTATATTTACCTAAGTTTTACCTTCCTCTCCCTTCTTCTTCCTTCTTTAAAGCATTCTGTAGCCGGTGCTCGAGATGTTTATGAATCTGATTACATATGGTCATTCGTTATAAATACATAATGTCATGTTTCAGTTGGAGTTCCATTTAACATTATTGACAAATCATTCATTGTAGGAAAACACCATTAGCAATGTATACTTCATACATTACATGAGTCTCTAGGCCACCTGAGTATTGAATATGATTAATCAATGGAACTAATTTCTTAACTGGAAAATTTCCTTGTAGATTTTCTTGAAATATTTATGTGGCTTTAAATAATAGCCCAGAAAGATGGTTATGAGATATGAATTGCTTTATCATCTCTATGAAATTGTAGTTTATACTGTAACCTACAGGAATTAGTTTGCAGAGATTGAAATTCTGTCACTGCATTCTAAGGCACAGTCTCAGTCTATGAACCCGGAAGTTCTAACTTCAGACCTTGTTTTTATCTTGCTTGCTTCTCAGCAAACCATGATTTCTGTCATGTTTAACCAGTAATGTTTGGCATTCTAATCTCAGTTGTATAATATTTTGGCTCTAGAAGTTCATATTGGAGAATACATGTTCTTGCATTATCACCCCTTAACTTGCTTATTTGCTACATCTGTTTTAATTTTTGTGTCTCTTGGATGGTTGTTTGCTATTTGGTAGTTCTACTCTTATTGTATTGTTGTTAAATTGTTATTAGATTGTCTTGCATGCCACTTTTGAGTTCTTTGACAACTGGGTGGCCTTACATATCCAATCAGTCAGTTAATCTATATTCTCACCAGATGGGAAAGGATTATTCATGTTTGTTATGGCTGAAGTAGTGAAGGATTTTGACTTAATTAAAGCCAAATGTGTATCATGAGATATTGGATAAAAGGCCCGTCCAACCCACACCTCCTTTTACTTCAGTCCATTAGACTTTTTATGAATTTCTTTTCAAATTACAAAGAAAAAATCCAGCCTGGGGGAGTGAAAAATAACTTAAACTAGATTTTCCATGTCTAGTTCATCATGGGAAAAGACATTTCATACCAATGGTTGTTACTTACTTAACCTTATTTTTGGTGCCGCTACCTTCTCTTCAGATTTCAGTATCTCATTTTGTATGTTTATGTCTTGCTTGTTTATGTCCTACTCCATGTCTTGTGTAGAAAATTAGCACTCCATCTCCTAGAATAATGAAATATTTTGGGAAATATTATAAAAGGCAGAATATTATATTTCCCTGGATGAGAAAGGGAGAAACCTGCTCTTGGAAAGCAGCCCCCACCTTTCTTAATAGTCCCAGCAGGACTGGGCCATGCTATCTACAGAAGGCCTTCAGCTCTAGGATGATGGGATTATCCTTCAGGGCAAAGTCATTCAACCACAATAGGAACTGCATTGCATTAGCCCAAGTTTCAACTAAGCTTGACTCAGAAAATCTACAAAGTTAGCTATGATCCCAGCATAGCCCCATGCAAGTCTGACAGCAACCAATAGAATATATGCCCTTGCCACAGGAACAGGAAGCTCAAAGGCAAGACTCAAGAGAGGGTATAAATAACACTCATTCTTCACTCCGCATGTTCAGCTGTCCATCAATAAGCTATCTTTCCAATCAGCCTCCATATTTCCAGTGTCTTTATCCCCACTTGGAACTGAACCCAAATGGATATTTCTTCCAACACTTGCATGCTTGATTAATCCCTATCAGACCATATGATAGATCAGTCACTTTTGAGTCAGCATTGACTTCTGCTGACTGCCTAGACAAGTCCCTGCGGTTTTCTTGGCAATATTTTCGGAAGTGTTTGCCATTGCATCCTTCTTAGGGCTGAGAGAGAGAGTGACTATCCCAAGGTCACCTAGCTGGTTCGGTACCTAAGATTGAACTAGAAATCATGCTTTTCTGGTTTCTAGTGCCTTAACCACTACAGCAAACTTGCGATTTTTCAGGAAAGGCAGCTGTTAGGACCTGTACCCTATATTCCTTCTGTATGAACTAATTTGGGCTACATATTTGAATCCTCAATGTATAAGCATCCAGGATTCCCTACTCCTCATTCCTTCCTTAAATTCTAGTTATTCATCAGATTGAACTATCATAAGACAGCTACATTTTGAACAGGGAGACTACGACTGTAGGGATTGAACTGAAAAGGTATCATTAATTTTCATTTATTTCATTCATTTAATTCATTTCCTTGTTTCAACACTTCAAAAGCAGTGGATTTTTCAGATTAGCAAGATTTAGGATCAGGTTAAAGAATATAAAATGACTTTTAGTGGAACAGATAAGATCAATATCGCAGCTCAATATTCCTTTTTCAGCCAGTCATCTATGGCAAATTTGGAAAACTTGGAAGAGTAATATCTATCAGCTGTTCTTCATAAATCTCATTGTACAAGAGAGAAAAGGATGCATGGAGGATTCTTTCAGTAATCTAGATTTTTATCAGTCTGGTGCCCTCCAGATATATGGGGGAAAGAAATTTCCGAGACTTGCAGTTCCGACATAGTTGGGTGGAGCCAAGTTGCAAAAAGTTGAATGAATTGGATAGATAGATGTAGCTGTAATATGTGGTGTGAATCAAATATTTGTGATTGGCATGGAATTGCAGAGTCCTGAAATAAAATTAATTAGCATAACTGCCTGATTAAGGTCTGAGGTCTACATTCACAAAACATCTGAATCCTTACAGTAGTGGAAATATGATTTAATAATTTGAAGTATTTGATATTAAGTCTGAATAGAAGCCCAGATTCTAACTAAAGGAAAGGTTCCCCTTGCACACATGTGCTAGTCAATCCCGACTCTAGGGGGAGGCGCTCATCTCTGTTTCAAAGCTGAAAAGCCAGCGCTGTCCGAAGGCATCTCCATGGTCATGTGGCTGGCATGACTAAATGCAGAAGATGCATGGAATACTGTTACCTTCCCACCAAAGTGATTCCTTTTTTTCTACTTGCATTTTTATATGCTTTTGAACTGCCAGGTTGGCAGAAGCTGGGACAAGTAATGGGAGCTCACGCCGTTATGCAGCACTAGAGATTTAAACTGCCGAACCACCAACCTTTCTGATCGACAAGCTCAGTGTCTAAGTCACTGAGCCACCATGTCCCTTTAGTTGAAGAGCAAGAGATAACCTGTAGAGCAAGACACTCAAACAAAGTAAAGCAATTTTAGGTTTTATTTTGTTCTTGACTTATACGGATGCACATAAAGCAACCGAAATGTCTAATTAAAATTCAGGAAATTTGGGGCTGATTAATCTTAATGACAAAAGATGAAATCATAATACAACTCAAAACGTGGAAAAGATTGATTCAAGAAATCCATTAAGCAGGCTGTCCTCTTTAGCAGTCTTGAACACACGAGAAAACGTCCTTAGCTCGGGTGAGATTGTCTTCCTTTAATATCTTGTTTACAACTGAAATAGCTGTAGTTCCTTTCCCTTTATTGCCTTCCCCAGCATGCATGTGTGAATTATGCATGGTGCGATATATGACTCTAGCCATTTTGCTTTATAAATAATTATGGTATTATATTGTATTTGAATCATACATTGCACAGCAGATCATGGTCAAAATAAAATCAGTGAACCCAATGGCTGAGTTATCACATTGTGCTAAAGGATAATGTGATTTATTTTTGGCTCAGAATATGGTGTGAACCCATCTTTATGACTCACAAGTTAAAATAGGACTTGGCCTGATATATAAACTCACACAATGTCAGACAGTTAATTCCATGTCTGTGGTTTAAACATCAGGCAGGCAGCAACCCTTGTGGGAGAGCTTACTTGGAAGTAAATATTGTGTGATTTTGTAATTAAAGGATATTTTTCCCAATGTTCAACCACTCAGCATTGTAGAATAGTACCAAATAGTGATGGCTGGACAATTTGCAGGAAGATCTGAACTTGAGAGAAACATTCAAGAATATCTAGGATTATTGTTGTTATTTGCGAAGTCGTGTTCAACGCATTGTCACCCCATGGACCATGTTCCTCCAGGCCTTCCTGTCCTCTACCATCCTCTGGAGTCCATTTAAGCTCACGCCTACTACTTCGGTGACTCCATCCAGCCACCTCATTCTCTGTCGTCAACTTCTTCTTTTGCCCTCAATCTTTCCCAGAATTAGGCTCTTCTCCAGTGAGTCCTTCCTTCTCATTAGGTGGCCAAAGTATTTGAGTTTCATCTTCAGGATCTGGCCTTCTAAAGAGCAGTCAGAGTTGATCTCCTCTAGGACTGACCAGTTTGATTGCCTTGCAGTCCAAGAGATATTTGGGATATTGTGCTTTAATAAACAGCCAAAAAATGCAGTTCTTCAGTCTTCCTGCTTCTCATACAACTCTTGCTGCTTCATTTGGTTAATGGAACATGCGGTGTTACTCAACTGTGATCTAGTATGAAGCAATGGTTGGGATATTATACTGGCACTGGGGAGACCCTGGTTCTTCTCTACCCTTAGCCAGAGAAACTTACTGGGTGACCTGGGGCCACTCCCTCTCTCTCAACAAAATCTACTTCATAGAATTGTTTCTGTGCTGAAGCATACAAGGAAGAAGTTTTTGAGCTCACGAACAAAGAAGTCAGGATATAACTCTTAACAAAGTCAAAAGAAACAAGAAAAACAATAAAACCAACCAAATGTGGCAGGTATAAATGCAGCTGCTTGCTCTTTTTCTGAGCTGGTTAATCATGGTATGCAAATTCAGCTTAAGTTGCTAAATTGGCAGGTAGTGGAACAGAGCCTTATTTTTTACTGGTGACCTGTGCAATTGAATGTCCTTTCCAAAGAAAAATGCAAAATTCTCCCATTTGTGTTCAGGTTTAGGGGTGATTTTAAAACGGTTTTGTTTCCATTTCAGTATCCATAAAGAATATTTAATGAAACCTATATTCAAAGTGTGCATTTATTATGAAATATTATACAATGGTTTGGAGAGTGTAGTACTCCCTAAAGGTGGTTTAAATATATGTCAAGACATAAAAAAAGATACTCTTTCGTTGCTAAACTATTTCTTCATTGTATAACTGCTGTAGGGCCCTGAGTTTACAGTCTGTTCCAGCCTTTGCCAGTCTGGTACTTTCCAGATGTTCCGGGGCTAGAACTCATGGAATTCCCAACACATCTGGAGGGGACCAGATTGACAAAGGCTGGTCCCTCAGTAATAATCCCTCAATGGTTACTTATCTGATCTTTCTATAAGGAGGAAAATACGTCAAGAGAGAAAAGAAAGATGGCTATAGGAGGCTAAAATGACCTTTCTGAGTTTACCAGTGAAATAGCATCTTTGATACTGTACCAAGAACAATATAACAGGTGTTTGTATTGTCCTTCTGAATAAGTCAGGTTCACTGTGTTTAACACAAATGGTTTTGTCCTTAGGCTATTATGAGATCTTTGGTGTACCCAGAGGGCAGTAATAAGAAACCTCTTAGTACAGAGGTGTCAAACTGGATTTCTTGGAGGGATGGATCAGCATTGTAGTTGTCCTCCACAGGCCGGCAAGGTGGGGGGAGACGGGACGGACTCCGTCCTGCAGCACCGCCCCCCTCCATTTTCAGCATTTGCTTCCATTTTTCAGCAAAACTGGCTCATATCGAGCCATTGGTTTTCTTAATGACCAATTTGTTTGCTTAATGACCATGGTGGTCACTTTATGACCATGATGGTTGCTTTATGACCACAGCATATACTTAATGACCACCATAAAAACTCACAAAATCATATCATTCACATGAATGGTCCAATTTACAACTATCATAAGTTGCAACCATGAAAGATAGGTTCCATTATGGTCATAACTCGAGGAATTTGAGCAGATAGTTTAAAACTTTGGGGCAGAAAAATAAGAATTCAAAGATGCCCTGAGCAGAAGAAGTTGAAAAGCTAGTAGCTCAACCAATAACTTAAATATAGTTGCCATGACTTATATTGCTATACATACATCAGATATAGCAACAGCATTTAGACTTCTGTATTGCCCCATGGTGTTTTTCAGCACTCTCTGTGAAGTTTACAATGTAAACATATTGCCCCCAACAATCTGGGTCCTCATTTTATTGACCTTGGAAGGATGGAGTCAACCTGGAGTCCCATCAGGATCAAACTCCAGGCTGTGGGCAGAGTTTGCCTGCAATACTGCACTTAACCAATGTACCACCAGGACTTATGTGATGGACATCCTACAGCTCATGGACAACTGTGGAGTAGGCAAGGAGGACAAGTACTTGATGATGTCTTCATACTTGTAAACCTCTTTCAGACACTGAAACACAAGTGGATGACAGCCACATTTGCATGATTGCATCATCACTTATGTGGTATCTTTATGTTGCTGCTGTGGAATTCTGCTTTGGTTATTTCCAACTTCCTCCCAATCACATGCTGAAATTCAGTGATAAAATAGAAACTGAATAACACATTTTTTTTCTTTCCTGCCTCCAAGAAATATAGGTTTATTAAACTAGCAGTAGGCTTAACACAATTAGTTTTCTTTAAAAAACAAAACAAGACCCTCCCCTAAACCGAAAATAAAGAGAAAAAAAACCCAATTGAAAAATTTGCCCCTTTCTATTCTTTTCCATCATCGCTCGTGTACTCCTGCAGCCTCAGTCTGACTTTTGATTAAAAGTGTAGCTCCCAGGCACAAGATAGATACTTTTCCTGTAATCACAGCACATCGAGACTTTCCAATTCTAGGGGAATTTCATTTCTCACATTTTAACAAATGTGCTCTGTATTAGCCGTTATTTTAATAAGATTTTTGTTTAGGTGTGTATGCTTCCTCTATTAATCATTTCTGATTAATCAATGAAAAGCCATTTAATAAACAAAAATACAAGCTGATTAATCAGTTCAACACCTTTAAAAAAAATCATGCAGTGCAAGAGTGGCATGTTTCTTGCAAAATTATGAATCCAGCAACCATAGAAAGTTATTTTTCCCATTTAAAGCCATTTTACTTGCAAACCAAATTATGTTCGTACAGTATCATCAATTTAAACACTTCTTGGTTTTTCCATTTGGTTATTTTTTATAGCAAGACAGCAAAAAAGATAAGAGTACAAAAATGAAATATTGAAAGACAATGAAGCAATAAAGGCAATAAATGACTGAATCAAAGAAAGAAATGAAACCTAAACAGAATAAAGAAATAGAAGAGAAAGAAAAACATATGTTAAGCAAGGAAAAAAATGAAAAAGCATCAATAATAGATATGCATGCATGCACAAACACAAATACACACCCCACAGGCAAATGTGTGTGTGTTTGTGTGTATGTAATTGCCTTTAAGTCCCAATGGTGCTTTTTCAAAAGGCAACTAGAATTTGTTTGTCCTTTTGTTTTTCCTTGAAGATGTTTTGCTTCTCATCCAAGGAGTTCCTTCAGTTCAGAACCGAAGAAACTTCTTAGATGAGAAGTGAAAGGCCTTCAAGGAAAAACAAAGACCAGTTGCGTTTTGAAAAAACACCTTTGGGGCAACCATGACCTGGATGACTTAGAATCTCCCGTAGACAATTTGCCTTTGAGGTATTTACAGATTCATGGAAGAATAAACATTATTCTCAAGAAAGGAGGAAGAACTTTGAGAAAGACGACAAAGATTTGAAATATTTCCACAAAACCAAGATCTATAAGGAGAAAACACACACACACACACACTCATATCCACAAAGAGAGACACTATTGATATATGGAACAAATTAAAATTGCTTGATAATATGGATGCAAAGCTTTAAAGAGGTCATCACAGAAAAACAAATAAATCAGTAAAATCTAAGCTAGGGAAAATTGGTACAAAATATCTTTCAGATGTTATGTAACTCTGTCAATGGTTAAGACAATACAAAAATCACCTAGCAACAAATGTTGGAAGCGCTAAACAAAGAAGGAACATTTTAGCACATCTGGTGATGATGCAGAAAATAAAAGGCTAAAAGTATTAGAAGAAAGTGCATAAAAACATTCAGAAAAAATGTAAACATAAAATGTAAAGTGAAATTACAAATATTTATATTGGGAATAATTCTAGAAAATAAATGAAAAGCATCACAACTGACTGACATATATGTTGGTAGCTGATAAAAAAAATGGCCCAATACTGGAAAAGTGATTTTTTTTGGAACTAAAATTAGATGGTATGCAATTATTACCCAGATGCTTATCAGAAATTTTTGTTTACTGTTTATCAGAAAGTCATTATGTAAATATCCAGGTTGTGATTGGATAACGGGTTTGCATGTCATTATCCCCTTCAAAAATATACTTTTATCTAACTTGGAGTAATTTACTAACATTTGGGAATCACTTTTTTAATCCCCACAGAATACTTCAAGATTCACTTTCCAAGATTTAAAAGATAAACAGTATTCTATTTTTTTTTTTGAACAAAGAACTGTTTTCTTTTCAAAGTCGAATTAAGTTATCCACCCATTTTCCTCAATCTGGTACAGGTAGTCCTTGATTTATGACTACAATGGAGCCTGCCCATTACGGTCATAAGTCGTAAAGTGGATCACCACATGACCAGACCTGTTTTTACAATCTTTTTGTGGTAGTTAAGTGAATGTGGCTGCCATAAAGTGAGCGTGTTGATTGCAGAGTGGATATATTGTTCACTGTGGAGCATTTTTGACCAAAAATAGATATAAATGCAGATTTTGGATAAAAATATCATAAAATGTGGTCATATGACTGCAGAATACTGCAAACTGCCATAAATTTAACAACTAGACACAGGGACAGTCTTTTTCTTTTCAGACCATCATTCCGCTGAATATCTAATTGTCACAGTTCTATAATACAATAATACAATAGCAGAGTTGGAAGGGACCTTGGAGGTCTTCTAGTCCAACCCCCTGCCTAGGCAGGAAACCCTATACCATTCCAGACAAATGGCTATCCAACATCTTCTTAAAGACTTCCAATAGACATTCTGTCTAATGTTTATATGTAATTTCCCATGTATTACAACTAGTATTATTATTTATCCTTATTATTATCTTTCTCAATCCTCTCTCTTATTGGTATGGTGATGATGATGATGATTATCATTATTCTGTTGCTTTGCATGTACACTGAGAGCTCCTGCATGGGTAATAAATTCCTTGTGTATCTAATCACACTTGGCCAAATAAAGTATTCCATTCCAACCCATGTGAGCCAGTGGCTGAGTCTCCGACATGCAGGTAGGGTATCTGTCAGAATTTCAGAACTGGGTCATAGGTATCTTGGGGAGGGGTGTCGGTCGCAGCTTTGAAAGGTCGCTAAGAGCTACCTGTACTCCAGGTGTAGAAGACAACCACTGCCTGTGGGTTGGTCTAGTAGTACTACATGGTCTAATACTTTAATTTGTGAGTGCGGCAACCTTGACCAGACATTAAGCACTTGCATATAAATGCATCCAATGCATCCACCTGGTTAAAGGAACTCGGGCCTTAAATATTAGCTAAGAAGATTTCATTCATTTCATTTCATTTTCATTTTATTTGTCTTGTATGCCGCCCACTCCCGGAGGACTCCGGGCGGCTCACAACAGACAAGGGAAAGGGGATAAATAGACAAGACAACACTTTAAAAAAAGGCGCAACATTCACAATTTCCGTGGGGCTGGGTATTTCACAAGCCCCCCCGGCCTGCTGGAGCAGCCAGGACTTGGTGGCTTTGCGGAAGGCCAGGATAAGGGTAAGGGTCCGGTAAGGGTCCGGATCTCCACGGGGAGGTCATTCCAGAGGGCTGGAGCTGCAACAGAGAAGGCTCTCCCCCGGGGAGTCGCCAGCCGACATTGGCTGGCAGATGGAATCCGGAGGAGACCTAACCTGTGAGATCTTATCGGTCTGAGGGAGGTTTATTTCAAATCAGAGTTATAGTAACTCTACTCTGAAAAATAAACTCTATACGTTTTTATTACAAGGTCATCTTCCTATAGATTAGACCTTTGTCAGTGAAAAAGTATTACGTTGTTATTGCTTTCCTAAAAATCAGTTTTGTTTTACAGTAGGTTCCTGCATGGTTTGCAATAATTGTGCAGGGTGGCAGCTCTAAAGCTGTAAAGTACTCCAAGTTTCTCCTCCCCTTAAGATTTAGGATTTGAAATACCATGTTCTTCACAGTGTCCACTTCGGCTTCAGATGATAATGAAATAAATATATTGATGGTACTTATTTTCCATTCATACAGGTGCTTGAGTCACCTGTCTTCTTAATGACTTACCTTGATGTTTTTGTCACTAAGTGCTTTATGAGGCCTTCAGGTTAAGCACCTAATTAACTCACATCCATTAAAACTCATGGTGGTATAAAAAATGTGCTCCTTGGTTGGATTTGGCCCAAATTCTCTTATTTGTGGCATCTGTAAAGCAGCTTTTTTGCTGATCCTGGGATGGATGTTTAATTCTTTATATTAGATGCCAATCCAGAAATCCTGGCAGCAGCTACATAGATTCCAAGTATTCTAGTGGATTAATAAAGTAGATATACAATGATGTATGGAATTAGCATTATTAATAGTATATAATGTTGTTGTGGCTATATTCCTGTTGTTGAGTACATATTTTTGCCTATACTGTTGATCACTTCCTTAGACTGAATAACAGAATAACAAAGTTGGAAAGGGAGGTTTTTCTAGTCCATTGTCCTGTTCAAGCAGGAGACCCTATACAAGGGGTGTCAAACTTGATTTCATTGAGGGCTGCATCAGGTCTTTATTGACCTGGGGGCGGGGGCTCAGGGGTGTGTGGCTGGCATGGCCGTGGCCAGCTCAACATCACTCATGTCGGGGCACTTGTGGTGGCCCGAGTGCTCTGTCAGCAAAAACGAGGCCCTCCTGAGCTCCGTTTTCACTGGCAGAGGGTTGCAAGAAGCTGTGGCAGCCAAAAATGGAGCTCGGGAGCCAATTTTCGCTGACAGAAGCACTGCAGGCTGGATCCGGCCCCCATTGCCCTATCCGTATCCGTGCCCTATACTATTTCAGACAAATGGCTGTCCAGTCTCTTCTTGAAAACCTTGAGTAATGGAGAACCCACAACTTCAGAAGGCAACTTGTTCCACTGATTTAATTGTTCTGTCAGGAAATTTGTCCTTAGTTCTGGGTTAGATATCTTTCCTTGATTAATTTGAATCAATTAATTAATCAATGAATCAGCTGATTAGACTGGATCGATTCTACATTGAAAAAAAGGTTGTGTTTTTTCATATTTAAGTATCTTCCCATTCAGAACCCATAGCTATGATTAAGAGACTTGAAGAAGGGGAAAATAACATTTTGGAATTATCAGCCTTGGTGGCACAGTGGTTAGAATGCCGGCTGCTTGCAATTTGGCAGTTCGAATCTCAACAAGCTCAGGGTTGACTCATTCTTCCATCCTTCTGAGGTAGATAAATTGTTGTGGGCAATATGCTGACTCTGTAAACCGCTTAAAGAGGGCTGTAAAGCACTGTAAAGAGGTATATAAGTCTAAATGCTATTTCTATCTCTGGCGATATCCTGTTTACTTCTTGGCCAGGCTTAGATAGTGCGTGGCTTTCTTTATTCCTAATGCTTGAAATAATAGGCAAACATCTTCAGTCATGACTGAGAAGAACCAGAATTAGGATCAAAGAGCATCCCTAATCAATAGATCAACCTAGGTTACCAAAATGCCTAACATTTCAAAAACTATAATTTAAATTATACAGCTTTTCTGCTTAATTCTTCAGCTGCCAGATAATACTAGGACTGTGCTTGCTGGCTAGGCCCCAGAAATTCCCCCCTTCCTCCAACATCCACCCCTGACTGTGTCTTGGCTAGCCAAGTATTTAGCAATAATGTGAAAGGGCCCTATTTATGATGCATGTGTACTCCTAAGTTGTTCTCTTGGAAACCCTGATTAAGCTACAGAAGACATCAAAATACTGAAGACATCTGTGTGTGTTCATTCATAGAAATGTGGGACATTTAGCAATGTTGTGTAAGATGCCTCTGTTCTGCTATATTCGGGAGATATTAACCACTTAGAAAGTTATGGAAGATTCTGAGTTTCCATGTTAATTCTGAAATCTCATGTTAATTATTGCATTTTTTCCCATTACAATAATTCCATTGTGCTGAAATTTGGCATGTTTGTGGGACTTAGATTTCTGGCATTATCTTCGCCTTTTCAAGAAAAAAAATGCTTTCCATTATACTCTTATACAGTATTTGGCTTCAACCTATGCTAGAGATCAGAGGCGTGCTTATTTAAATTCAAATTTAAATTGTACTCCAAGACGTAAGAGAAATATCCACAGACCCATAAACTCCCTAAACAAGAGATTTTTCTTCAATTCTTTTTGAAGTCTATATGCCAAGTTTAAATACATTGGCCAAACAAATTATTCAATATCATCTAAATTAACGTAGAAGCTTTGGCTGTCTTATTAAGATTTCATTCTGTTAACTTCTATCACTCAGTAGATTTACAAGTTCAGAAAAGAATATAATGCAATTATACTCTTTAAGGACCCCACATTAGTTGGTGGCATTTGAAGTCTGACTACTACTTGTTTCATATTTTCTCTTTGTGTTCAGCATTTTCTTTTGCAAAATTAATTTACCTTTCTGTTTTAAATTTAGTCTCACCTCCAGCTGATAAAGATTTGACTTAAAAAAAAAGACTTTGGGGGAGAGCCCTCTGTGTTACTAATTAAGCATATTTATTAGAAAATGAAAGTTAAAAGAGGCTTCATTGTGGATAAAAGTAAATTGAATTCCAAACCCGACTGACAATTTATATTGTTCAATGGATGGGATATTGAAATGAAAATTAACTGTTAGGAGATAAGAGGTTTTTAGATCTGTTCAGCAGAGCTTATTGTTGGTGATTTTTCATATTCCAAGGGCACTTAGAAGCCTCTCTAAAACTCTTCAACTCACTGGACTAAGCTGTGTTGCAAATATATAATGCTAACTTCTTTCCTGAAGAGGTGCATCACAAACTAAAGTGTACAAAGTAGAGGTAGGTTCCTACTGGTTCGGATGGACTGTTTTTTGCAAGCTTCAGCAGAAGCCAGCCAAGCGTGGCTTCTCGGAGAAGCATGCTGCCCTGATCATGTGCTCTGGGGGTTAAAAAAAAAAGACAGCTAAGAGCTCCAGTTTGGCGCGCCCCCACCCCCTGTCAAAACTTTTTTCGCCATCGTTTCGGTGGGCATGGCTTGGTGAGGGGGTCATGTGACTGTGTGAGTGACATCAAGTGGGCGACACCCACTCAGTCACATGCCCCCATCTAGCCACACCCACTGGACTGGTCGTAAAAAAATTTGAAACCCACCCCTGGTACAAAGGAAGTCTGTGATGAATGTTTGGTCAAATTCAGAGTAATATAGGAGTAAGGCTGTGCCAATTAGAAGTCGATTTCGATTTAGGGATATGTAAAAATTATCCCTTCGAAACAAGAAATCTTATCTTTTAAAAACCTTGGTTTTCTGGTTTATACGAGTAGTCTTTGACTTATGACTGGCCACCAGGGGTGGGTTCCTGCCAGTTCTAACCTCTTCTATAGAAGAGGTTCCACAAATCTACAGTGTCATTTAGAATCGGTTCCAGCTCCCCGCCCGTCCGCACATCATCAAGATGAAGAGCGAGAGGAGGAATTCTGGGAGTTGAAGTCCACAAGTCTTAAATCTGTCAAGTTTGAACACCCCTGGGGGGGTTTATCTAAAGGGTTAGGGGTGCAAGGGTCTTGTAACTTTATAGCTTTACGACTTGCGTGCTTCAAATGTCAGAGTTTCTGAGCCAACATTTTGGTTACTAAGCAAGAGCATTGTTAAGTGAATTTCACCACATTTTACAAGTTGCCCATGCCCACCCAGTCACATGGCTGGCAAGCCACTCCCACCCAGTCACACGGCTGGCAAGCCACTCCCACAAAACAGGCCACACCTACAGAAGAGGTTCTAAAAAAAATTGAAACCCACCACTGCTGGCCACTTAGTAAATATTTAAAGTTACAATGGACCTCCCTGATGACCTGAATTCAATGTTCTGACCACTGTGTCACATGATTGCACTTCAGATGTTTAACTACCAGGCTGCTGTTTATAGCTGTTTGCAGCATCACACGGTCAGATGGCTGCATTTTCTGACGATATTACCAAAAGCTGGCATTTACTTTTAGTTTTGGGCAAAACAGGTTTGTAGTGAACTATTGAGTGATTTAAAACTGTCATGAGTTATGACAATATCCATTATGTTTGTAACTCTAAAGACTTAACAATCATTTGTTTAGTGAATGTTTGAAATTAAGAAAGTGACTTATTGCAGTTTTTCACACTTATGATTGTTGCAGCATCCCCATGGTCACATGTTCAATATTCAGTCATTTGGCAACTGACTTTTTATTTGTCAGGGTTTGTTGCAGAAATCAAATCCAGAAAGCACAGGTAACTGATTCAGCAGGATTCAATAAGTTCTCTTTATATGCATAATAACACATAAGTCATACACTATACCAATGGCTGGTTCTTCCAATGTGGTAGAGAGTACAAGCAAACACAGGTAGTGGAGAGAACAGTTCAGTTCAGTTCCAGAGCAGACTATTTCTAGCTTTAGCACAGACTCAGTTCTGAACTAAGCCACGCCCAGGCTCCATGCTGTCTCCTTGTTGCTCATACAGCAAATACTGTTTTAGTTTCCAGACAGCCCTCATTGACTGACTTAGTTGCCATGTCTCTTCATTGGCTGACCTTGTTGCCTATTCCAGTCTGTGAATATACTCTGACAGTATTTATGACAGTTGCACTGTCCTGAGGTCATGTAATCACCCTTTTCTATCGTCGGACAAGCAACATCAATGGTAAAGCCTGATTCATTTAACATCCATATTACTAACCAAGGAACTGCAGTGATTCACTTAACAACTGTGGGTAGCAAAGTTGTAAAACAGGTCAAAACTCACATCAACTGTCTTGCATCAACTGTCTTGCATCAACTGTCTTGCATCAACTGTCTTGATAAGCCACAGAAATTTTGGATTCAGTTGTGGTTGTAAGTTGAGGACTACCTATATTCATTTTCTGCAATGATGTCTCACAGTTTTGTGTCTCAGAATTGTTTCATCATATCCTGTATGTAGGTTTAATTCCATAGGCAGAGCTCTAGTTAAGGAATGTGGAATATAGATGATATCCCGTCATCATGTATTGTTAGAACTGAAGTTTTCCATCCACGCAGGCTACAACTGTGGTTTGATTGTTATTTTTATTATTGTTATTATTTTTATTATTTTTATTGTTTTTATTATTTTTATTATTTTTATTATTTTTATTATTTGTATTAATTGTATTATTTTTATTATTTTTATTATTTTTATTATTTTTCTTTATTTTTTAATTTTTCTTTATTTTTTAATTGTTCTTTATTTTTTAATTTTTCTTTATTTTTTTATTTTTTATTTTTTTATTTTTTTATTTTTTTATTTTATTTATTTTATTTATTTTATTTATTTTATTTATTTTATTTATTTTATTTATTTTATTTATTTTATTTATTTTATTTATTTTATTTATTTATTTTATTTATTTATTATTTTATTTATTTTATTTATTTTATTTATTTTATTTATTTATTTTATTTATTTTATTTATTTTATTTATTTTATTTATTTTATTTATTTTATTTATTTTATTTATTTTATTATTTATTTTATTTATTTTTCATTTATTTCATTTATTTCATCAAGCATTATATATCTAGTATTATATAATAGATATAAGTATAATCATGATTGTTTATACTTAAAATGGATATGAATAAAAGGGAACATTAGGACAGAGACGGTAGGCACGCTGGTGCCCTTATGTTTAGTACAGTTTACCTTAAGTTTGTATCTATGGTCTGCTTGTGTATTGTTGCGGTTGAAGCTGAAGGAGTCACTGACAGGTAGGACATTGTAGCAGATAAATTTATGTATTACGCTTAGGTTGAATCAAAGATGGCAAAGTTCTGAATTTTCTAAGCCCAAAATTTCAAGTCTGGTGGCATAAGGTATTCTCTTGCGAGCAGATGAGTGGATGACTCTTCTCGTGAAATATCTCTGAACTCGCTCAATTATATTAATGTCCGATATGCAGTGTGGGTTCCAGACAGATGAGCTGTATTCGAGAATAGGTCTAGCAAATGTTATGCTCTGGTTAGCAGTACAATGTTACCAGAAAAGAAGCTACGCAAGATTAGGTTAACAACTCTTAATGTCTTTTTGGCAATATTGTTACAGTGGGCTCTGGCACTTAGATCATTAGAGATGAGTTTTACATGCCGGTGTCAGCCATCAGAGGAAATTCACGAAGCCTTACCCGTACTTTAAATGAATGAACATTTCATCCACTTTCTGAACTGCCTTGAAAAGTCTTTGAGAGAAGGAAACTGTAATTACATGCAGATGCATACAGCACTGTTGTGATGTCTTTCTCAAACATCTTCAATGATTAGTATTCACAACAAGAGTTTTTATTACCTAGTGATGCTTGTAAGGAACAATAACGTTCCGTGCCATCATTTTGCAAGTGACAGTGTCATAATTGCATCATGCCACCTGCATTGGTGTGATGATGGCGATGATATCATGGTCCAGAGGTCATCATTTATCCCACCCTTTGCTTTTCTTATAGACCCCATGACTATACGTAGCTTTGGCCTTTATAACCAGCAGTCATTTCTGACAGTGGTAGTGGAGGGGAGATCTGTTTTCTGACAATCTTTAGTTTTTTTTCCTTTCTTTATTCTTGTAGTATTTATAAATAATAATAGAGTGATGTGATGGCCTAGAGGAGGAGCTCTCGCCTCACATCAAGAGGCTGTGAGTTCTATCCTAGGTAGAGGCAGATATTTTTCTTTCTGGGCACAATGGGAATATATCTGCTGAACAAAACTCTGCATTGGCAACAGGAAGGCCGCCCGGCCAGTAAACACTCCGCTCCATTCAGTTGCAGAGACTCCATCCCACAAGGGATTAAGGAGTTGTTAAAGGATGATTATTTATAAATAATAATATTGTAGTGGTCTTAGCACTAAACTAAAAGATTTAGACTTTATTTCATATAGAAATAACTCAATGTATTTTATTTTAGATATGGTTTATCTTTTAACAATGAGCATAAATTGTACAAATTCAGTATTTTTCGTTGTCCATTTATTGATGTTATATTTTCTGAAAATATACTTTGGTTTTAGATTAATAAATAAACGTTTAAGAAGGGAAAATAGAAATCCATTTAAAATCAAACACAAACTCTAAAGTAGATCAATTTTTTTCCACTGGACTGTAAAATATGGAGAATTCAAATATATTATTCTTTCATACCACCAGTTGTAAAGTTGTGGATTTATCCTGCTTTTCTTTAGTGAAAGAAAAAGAAGAAGAAAAAGAGCACAATACTGATTTCCTTGTCTTTTCTCCAAAAGAATTAATTGGTCTCTACTTCAAGTCCCAGGACTGTGTAGCAGAGTGAGCTCCCATCATTTGCCTTAGCTTCTGCCTATCTAGCAGTTTGAAAGCATGCTATATTCAGTGGGAAAGATGCTGGGCTGCCCAAATGCAATGCTGACTGTGAAGTGATATCAGTGGTGAGAAAAGATCCCAGATGATGCTACAGGATGCTGCTACTCTCTCTAATGCAAAGCTAGTTCGCTTCCTGTGGTGCACCATGGATAAGCACATCAGCATAAACTAAATGGATTAGCACTCTTTGACAGCCAAATAACTACTATGTACTAAGTTGTTCTCTTTTCACAAGACCCAGAAGAGCTGCAAAAACCCAAAGAGCTACACAAAGCTGACGAACCATTTGGCTTAAAAATAAACCTGAAAATGAGCCAGGTTATGTTTAAGAAATTCAAAGGAAGAATATATATATATCTGGAGAAGAATTAGACATAGTTGACCACTACATATACTTTGGCCAATGGAAGGTGGTACAATAAAGGAAATTGAACATTGGCAGGCACTTGACAAGCTAAGCATAACTTTCAAGAACAACTTTCTCCTGTGCCTGAAGATAAAAGTTTTCGATCAGTGTGTGCTACCTGCTCTAACATTTGCCAGTAAAATATGGACACAACCAATACAAAAGGTATGAGTGGCATAAAGAGCTATGGGAAAATACATTCTCGGCATCCCAATACAAGACAGAGAGACCTGAACATGGATTAGAGCATTTTGGATTTCACTTGAAAGAGAATAAACCAAGTGATTCTAAGGTTCTAGCTATCTTGAACCATTTGGGAATGTGGTAGACTCAGTGTCAGGAGTGTATACACTATATTGCCAAAAGTATTGGCTCACCCATCCAAATAATCAGAACCAGGTGTTCCAGTCACTTCCATGGCCACAGGTGTATAAAATCAAGTACTTAGACATGCAGACTGTTTTTACAAACATTGGTGAAAGAATGGATCGCTCTCAGGAGCTCAGTGAATTCCAGCGTGGAACTGTGATAGGATGCCACCTGTGCAACAAATCCAGTGGTGAAATTTCTTCGCTCCTAAATATTCCACAGTCAACTGTCAGCTGTATTATAAGAACATGGAAGTGTTTGGGAATGACAGCAACTCAGTCACGAAGTGGTAGGCCACGTAACCTCTTTCAACATCAGTGTGTGACCTCACAAATGCACTTCTGGAAGAATGGCCAAAAATTCCCATAAACACACTCTTAAACCTTGTAGACCGCCTTCCCAGAAGAGTTGGTGCTGTTATAGCTGCACAGGGGGGACCGACGTCATATTGAACCCTATGGATTAGGAATGGGATGTCACTTACACCCATCCCAGCTCCATATGCGAGTAAAGGCAGGTGAGAGAATACTTTTGGCAATATAGTGTATATTTGAGGTCTAATATTAACCGATGAAAATGATCATTTTCCAGTTAAGTCCAGTGTCAAATACTCACATAATATTTCTTTTGCATAATTACAAATGATGTACATGTTTGTTTTATTTAATCAAGGCAGGGTTACAAGTTCACTGTTGCCTTTTCTAAGCTTAATCTGTGGGTCTGATGCAGGTGTACCGTAAGCAATCTTTAAGAAAGATAAATTGGGAGAATAAGAACGTGTGAAGTTGATAGAGATTTGGCCACCAGAGGGAGCCCCTTGCATACATCTTGTTAAAATTTATTTATTTATTTTGGGGTAAGTAACTTGTAAACAATAAACAGCAAACTGTATTACATAGGACTTTCTCTAAGCTTTGTTTCTAAGTCTAAATTTTGTGGCAAAGAAGCTGAATACTTAAGGTAGTTAATATTTCAGTAGACAAATTATGATCATTTCTCTACTGTTGCAAGAAATCAGCAAACAGAAGAGGGCTTAGACTCCTGAAGCAGTTATTGGCTGTTTTGCATCAGTGCAGGAAGAGCCCTTTGTGTTTTAAGAAGACCTAACCTCTATTAGAAGAGAAGTGTTAATCTACTAAAATCAAAATGAATAAATTATATGTGGCACAAATACGGTTAAAAAAAAGCATTGTAACATATATAGCTGAGTGGTTTCAAGAACCCTAAAGAGGCAAATTCTTCTTTAGTTTAGGGCAGTTTATGCAGCAAAGGGAGACAAACAATGAAATTTGGCTAGGTTTGTGTTCTCTAGGCTGCAGATTAAAAATTGCATGTTGGAATTGCTGTATCTTACAGTATCTTACCTGTAAAAAAAGATCCTTTCACATAGCAAAACAGATATAGAGCTCTTTGTTCATGGGGAAGTATTTTCCTGTCCGTAAGCAAATTGTTTTTGTTGTTCCTGGAATCTGCACACCACTACTTAGAATAGAATAAAGCTAGAAGGGACCTTGGAGGTCTTCTAATCCAGTCCCTTGCTCAAGCAGGAGAACCTATCCAGTGATGGCTAACCTTTTCGGTGAGTGCCCAAAGCGCGCATGCACATGAACCTCCAAAATGCAATGCAAGCCCCTGCACATGTGCCCTGCCTCCCTGCGCATGTGCTCTGCTGCCCCCCCACATATGCACCTCACCTACCCTCACCCATTTTTGGCTTCCAGGTTGGTGCTTTCCAAGCCCAAAATAGGGTGTCTGTTGGGGGGGGGGGGGGGAGATCACATGGCGCTCCTGCACCAAGCTTTTGGTTTCCAGGTTGATGCAGGAGGCCTTCCAGGCCCAAAATGGGATGATGGGGTCGTGCATGCAAGTCCAAATGCAATGCGAGCACCCCCTGCACATGCATCCTGACCCCAGGCATGTATGTGCATGTCCCCTGCGTGCGCCCCCCCCCGTGCATGCACGGCAGAGACCCAAAGACCAGCCGAAGAGCCGAGGTGGCGCAATGGTTAGGGTGCAGTACTACAGGCCACTTCAGATGACTGTTATCTGCAGTTCAGCGGTTCTAATCTCACCGGCTCAGGGTTGACTCAGCCTTCCATCCTTCCGAGGTGGGTAAAATGAGGACCCAGACTGTGGGGGCAATATGCTAACTCTGTAAACCGCTTAGAGAGGGCTGAAAGCCCTATGAAGCGGTATATAAGTCTAACTGCTATTGCTATTGCTATAGCTGGCTGGCAGTAGGCCCGTGTGTGTGCATGCACGGTGGAACTGCGCTGGGGCAACGGCCGGCGTGCGCGCAGAGAGTGTTCTGCCTGCCACCTGTGGCATGCGTGCCATAGGTTCAGCATTGTGGACTTTTACCATTTCAGACATGTGACTGTCCAATCTCCTCTTAAAAGAGTCTACAGTCTTTTAAAAGAATTTACTACAGTCCAAGCCAGATTTTACTTTTACTTATTAAAATTGTCCTTTATAGATTTGGAATAGGGAGAGAAAAAGGGGTGGAACATCAAGTTTTGGTCCGAGTGATGGTGCTGAGAGAAAAACAATAACCCAGAAGCAAGCAAGTCTACACAGTCTTCTATGTGTTGCAATGACAGTAGAGACACATCCAAGGATGAGCGTTGGTCCCTTTTTTTAAAAACACTTTCACTTCACAACAAACACTACACTTTCAAAAGAGACATAAATTTGTGTGTATAAGAAGGTCATGTAACTCATGGCATGTCCTTTATTATCTGCTGGTTCATCATTAAGTGACAGATGCCTCTTGGAAGTCAGATGCCTCTCTCTTGTGGCCCAAGATAAAATGGGCATGGAGGAATTTGTAGCACCGAAAAAAATCCTAGAGAGTGTGGTGGGTGGATATGTCTACTGTAGCAGCCTAGAGTAGTGAGTATTGATTGGGCAGTCATCAAGTCCTTGACAATGTCATCAACATTGTCACTGAGATGCTGTAAAACTTGTGTTGGGATTAACATCTGAGTAGCTGAGGATGTCTTTGCAGTGGGTTGAGGATGAGACTGAAGAGGAGGTCATGACAATATGTCCTTTAAAATGCTTAGTAGGGGGATCTTCATGCTGCAGTTAGCAGGATGTGAGGATGGGCCGTTGAAAGGGGACTGGACACATTCATGGAAGATCAGGCCAATCTTTGTTTGTTGTAAGCAGACAACCTTAGATACCAATTAATACATAATAATAGCAGCGTATAATATCAGTTCTCATCTATGCTTGAGGGTTACCTAAATCTGTGAGATTGGCCATTGTGTCACTTAGAATAAGAGTTTAAGTGGGTTTTATTTTGATTCAGCTCTTTGATTTGATTGAGTTCTTATGTAAATAGAATTTTAGAATAGGAAGGGGACTTAAATTAACCGAGGTTGAGAATTACATTGAAATCTGAAATAGGTTATTCATTATCTATCTATCTATCTATCTATCTATCTATCTATCTATCTATCTATCTATCTATCTATCTATCTATCTATCATCTATCTATCTATCTATCATCTATCTATCTATCTATCTATCTATCTATCTATCTATCTATCTATCTATCTATCTATCTATCTATCTATCTAAAAGGCAAATACCACTCTAGGTGCTTGCTAAGAAAGAGCTTTTTGAAATGACCATCAGATCATTAGTATTTCTTATACAATAATTAACATGCTCTGGTGCTAAGGAGTTCTACTCCCCCTCCCCACCTGAAAAGAACTCTGTTCCAACTGCCAGTTGCCTCACATTCCGTTACCTCAGTTCAAACTGGCAGATGTTCCATTTCTTCACTCAGGAGCGGTCTGGGGCTCCTTACCGTACTAATCGTCAGTACCTCACCAAAATATCTAAGTCTTCCATGTATGGAACTGCTTCTGGACTCAAGGCGATGGGAGTCATATTCCCTTATGTGTTTCAATCACCAGCCACCACTGAGCCAATTTCTCCTACATAGCCAGATCACATGATTTTGTCACGAAGCACTAGTATCCAGCTAGTTCTTAATAAAATTGATTGTGATTTAAATATAACTTCCTTCTAAAAAAAACATGGCTACAATTAACTGCGTTTTCCAGCTTTGGGTATTAGCTTTATCTGAAATTGATATAAAAGTTTCCAACTCCTTGCTAGCTCATTGGAGTTGGACTAAGAAGGGGAAATATGGTAAAACATGGGTTAGTGATATCTTTAGATAACCTTATTTCTAGAACCATTTCCCATTAAGTTTCTCTGCTGGAGATGCTAATCAATTCACACTGTTCAGGAAGACTTCTGTAGCATTTACTGGTTTAATTGCTTTTCAGTGTTGCCAAACCAATGTCAACATAAGGAGAGGGGTCAGCTGCAAATTGAGTTGAAGGAATTTTAGTAGAAGTAAGCAATTCGTACTTTGCCTTAAATTGGAAAGACTGCATTACATCCAGTGTATTCAGAGATAGAATTCAGCCCGTTCTGACTGGTTCTAGCGAACCAGCAGTGGAAATTTTTAGTAGTTCAGAGAACTGGCAAATACCACCCCTGGCTGGCTCCATCCCCATCTATTCGCTGCCTCCCGAGTCCCAGCTGATTGGAGTCCCAGCTGATCGGCTGGGTCTGCTTCTGTTGCCCTACACAGGAGAACGGAGCTGGAAAGCAGGTTAGTGGGGTGGAGGGGGGAATGGAGATTTTACAGTATCCATGCCCTGGAGTGGGGTTGAAATGGGGCTTTTGCAGTATTCTTCCCCTTCAAAGGTTTGATGGCAAACCTTTGAAACAGGTGCCAAAGGTTACACACCATTATGTTTTTGGTGACATGTCAGTGTTCACCCAACAAAAACTATTCTTGAAAGCATGCCCCATTCTCACACAATTTTTGGACGCTGTGGAGGCCGCATGAAAATAAACTGTGGTCTTGTGTAGCGTTTGGACTCTTCAAAAATGAGTTTGTTTTACTTGTAGTTTGTATTTGCAATTATATTTGGCATTTCTTTATATAAAATACAAACCATTGCACATGATTAAACTGTTTTTTTTTAAAATAACCGATTATGTAAAGAATTGTTTCCCTTTTGTCCTGGGGGTGGTCATGATAAAACATAGAATGACAGAGTTGGAAGGGATCTTGGAGGTCTTCTAGTCCAACCCCATGCTCAAACAGAAGACCCTTTACAATTCCAGACAAATGACTATCCAGCGTCCTCTTAAAAGCCTCCAGGGATTGGGTACCCACGATTTACGAAGGCAAGGCATTTTACTGGTTAATTGTTCTCACTTTTAGGAAGTTTCCCCTCGATTCCAGTTTGCTTCTCTCCTTGATTAATTTCCCTCCATTTTTTTTTTTGTCTTGCCTTCTGGTACTTTGTAAAATAGATTTGACCCCCCTCTTCTTTGTGGTAGCCTCTCAAATATTGGAACGCTGCTATCATGTCTCTCCCAGTCCTTCTGATGGTGAAGACCCTCCAGCAGAGTCAAGTTAGGCCTTTTCCAATTTTTTTGCCGCAGCCCAAATGTTCACCATCGCTAAACTTTCACAACTGAAGATTTCTGCATGTAAGGAAACTGTAATCAACTTTTCTATAATGGCAGTTAATAATCCTTGATGGGAATTGCTCCTTTTAGGCTTGGTTCTATCACTTGATGTTCTTCCTTTTAGCACCCATTCACCTGAAAATTTCTTTTCAAAGCAAATAGATGAGGCATTGTATTTAAGGATTGGGGTGTTTGATCTTCCTCACCCCAATTACATATTTTTAGATTCAGATATGGTACAACCTAATATAGCTGTGCTGTCAATGTTCACTCTATTTATAGAGGACATGGACAGAATATCTATCTATGCTCCCCTCTTTGCTTTTCTCTCTCCGAACCCTTTACTATTTGTGCTTTCAGTAGCGTGGATCATTCATAACTGATGCCTAGCTGAAATAATCCAGCATTCTTCAAGCATTCTGGTTATGCTATATTTGATAAGAGAAATCAGAATAGCCTAATTTATTTTCTGCAGCAAGGTTGGAAATGGGCAGACATGCTTGCCAGTTCCATATATTTGGGCTAAATCAAGTATGAAATGCATTGCTTCCCCAAGTCATCCAAGTAGTGCTGCCAGATGCCAGTAAATGGGGTTGCAATGCCGTATCTGCTTACCGAGGATGGGTTTCCATAATTATTTCTGAGGGCTTTTTTTTTCTTCATTTGATTTGTTTTCAATATTTAAAATGGCAAACTCTTAAACTGCCCCCCCCCCCAAGTCACGTAACATCTCTAATTTGACCTGTAACAGTATCCACTCTGGAATTTATTCCATTCATTTATTAATCTACACAAATCAAATAACTTTCATATATTGAGTGCAACATATGAAAAAAGTGGTATGCGTGTGTGTGTGTGTGTGTTGTATTTGTGCTGATAAATAAATAAAGGGAGACTAGTATAGATCTATTTCAAGCTATTTAGCTCTCATCAGCTAGCCATACCCTTACTGGGATTAGAACTTGTGCTGTATTACATATTAGGCAGTTGTGTTAACCACTAAGCTCAGCTGATAAAACAGGAGGACCTTGTGGTTTAGTGGTTAACACAACTGCCTAATATGTAAAACAGCACAGGTTCTAATCCCAGTAAGGGTATGGCTAGCTAATAAGAGCTAAATAGCTTGAAATAGATCTATACTAGTCTCCCTTTATTTATTTATCAGCACAAATACAACACAAATGTAATAAAGGCAACAGTAAAAATATTGGCTTTCTATCTGGATGGTCTCTTGTGATGAGCCGATAGACAGAGAAAGGAAGCACTATGCCTCCTCCCATATTTGGATATACCAGGGGTTGTGACACTAAATACATACATACACACACACACACACACACACACACACACACACACACACACACAGTGCATATATATATAGTGTATATATGTGTTGTATTTGTGCTGATAAATAAATAAAGGGAGACTAGTATAGATCTATTTCAAGCTATTTAGCTCTCGTCAGCTAGCCATACCCTTACTGGGACTTGAATACACATACACACACACATATATACATGCACACATACACACACACACATACACAGTACATATAATAGAATAACAGAATAGCATGAACGGACCTTGGAGGTCTTCTAGTCCAACCCCTTGCTCATGCAGGAGACCCTATACCATTTTAGACAAATGATTGTCCAATTTCTCCTTAAAAACCTCCAGTTTTAAGGAGAAGTTCTGGGTGCTAGAGCACCCACAACTTCCGGAGGCAAGTTGTTCCACTGATCAACTGTTTTAACTGTCAGGAAATTTCTGCTTAGTTCTAGGTTTTTTCCTCTCCTTGCTTAGTTTCCATCCGTTGCTTCTTGTCCTACCCTTGGGTGCTTTGGAGAATAGCTTGACTCCCTCTTCTTTGTGGCAGCCCCTGAGATATTGGAACATTGCTGTCATGTCACCCCTAGTCCTTCTTTTCATTAAACTAGACATACCTAATTCTAGGAACCATTCTTTATACGTTTATACACATGTTCTTCATATGTATATACACACAAACACATATGTACACAAATGCTAAAATCTATAACTATAATGCAATTGTATTTATTACTCCACATTGCTGTTTTCTGATCACTATTAAAAATTGGGAATTTTGGGGGAGATAAAGCTGATTACTCAATTTAAGATTTAAAGTTTAAAGTTTACATTTTATTGCTTTTTAATAACAATAGAAAGCAAGCAAAGCATAAAGATTATAATTGTGGAGACACATACATTGTTAAAGAGAAGAGGGAAATCAGAACACATTAAAAGGTGAGAATCATACTGTGCCTTTTTTTGTCATATTTTTTCACTTTTTTAAAAAGCATTTTTATGGTTCAATTTAAACTTAAAAAGATAAATAGAATTTGTCACCTGTGCTTACAATGCATTAATCATAGTGCTTTAATTTAAAATCAAGGTTATCCATTCTTATACGACCACTGCAGCTGGGAACATGGTTCAAGAATCATTGCTGAAATGGTTCCATTCCATTCTCCAGAATACAACAGCAAATCTTTATTCCTTTGGCAGTGCCCATACTGCCAAATCAACTATTGTGTGTGTGTGTGTCTTTGATTACAATTGAGACCAGAATTTCCATTGCTAATCAAGACAGTTGTTAAATGAGGCATGCCCAATTTTATGGCCTCTTTTGCCCCAATTGTTAAGTGAATCACTGCAGTTCTTAAGTGAACCAGGCAGTTCAGCAAATCTGACTTGGAAACCATCTGGCAAGGTCACAAATAGTGATCACATAATCCTGGGATGTTGTGTGCTTGTTTGTGTGTACTGTATGTATACATATACATCAGGGGTGGGTTTCAACCGGTTCGCGGCGGTCCCTGCAAACCGGTTGGTCGCCGAACCCGGAAGTAAGTAACTTCTGGGAACGGCGAAGGGCCCACCTGCGCCCGTGCGCCCGCGCCCGCTCCTTACCAGGTTTTGACGAGTTCTGCACTTCCGCGCATGCGCAGGACGCATACAGCGCCTGCGCGATCCTCCAGGAGCAGCTGGAGCATCGCACAGACGCTAGTACGCATGCGTGCGCCACGCGCGTGAGGACGCCGCCGGCCTCGTTCCAACCGAACCGGTTGGAACGGGGCGAGAAACCCACTCCTGATATACATATACATGAAAAAGAAAGCTCAAGACCCTATAGGTTGGAAATATGAGGAAGAGGCCTTCACCCTGCAGTGGATAGAAGATGGCTAAAATGATGATTTTGTACATATCTATGTATGAATGTACGTACATATGTCTGTGTGTGTGTGTGTGTGTGTGTACACGGACTGTATATGCATGCGGAAGCGGCCTTCATTCTGCAGATAGACAATGGCTAAAATTATGATTTTATGTATGTGTCTGTGTATACATACACAAACCTATACACACACATACACACCAACTGTATATACCACACCTGAGTTTTGATCACATGATTGTGGGAATGCTGCAACAAATGTAAGTGCGAGGACAAGTTGTAAATTACTTTTTTCAGTGCTATTGTAAATTTGAATGATCACTAAATGAATGATTATAAGTCGAGGACTAGTCATATAACTCCCCATATACATAGTACTTTCTCTGTATCCCCACCTTGCCTAGTCACAACCCAAATATTGGATGGATCACATGGAGGCTGATTTTTTTTTTAACTAAATACATTTGACTTCAGAATCTGCACCTTGCTTAGAATATTTTCAGAACTATTATTTATTTATTTAGTGTTTGGCGATGTTACATTAGTCCAGCGACCACAGTGTTAGCACAAAGTAGATTTTAGTTGCTGACTATTGCTAGTACATTCAGTTCACACCCGAGGTGGTATTCAGGAGGTTCTGATCAGTTCTGGAGAACCGGTAGTGGAAATGTTGAGTAGTTCAGAGAATCAGTAAATACCACCTCTGGCTGGCCGCGCCCCCATCTATTCTCTGCCTGCTGAGTCCCAGCTGATTGGGAGGAAATGGGGATTTTGCAGTATCCTTCCCCTGGAGTGGGGAGGGAATGGAGATTTTATAGTATCCTTCCCCTGCCACGCCCACCAAGCCACATCCACAGAACCGGTAATAACAATTTTGAATCCCACACATGTGCTATCCATCGTGCACCACAAAGGATGGACTAGATGCACGCTCACAAAGGTTCAAGGGCATTCTGCAACATCATCTGGGGCTTCTCCCTCCACTGACGTCACCTTGCCTTCAGGTGTCACTTTGAGGAAGGTCTGACACTGGCTGGAGTCACTCTTTTGCACAAAGGACCATAGTCTTCCCAACAAAGTAATACCTATTTGTCTACTTTTGCATGTAGCATGCTTTCGAACTGCTAGGTTGGCAGAAGCTGAGGCAAGTGATGGGAGCTCACTCCACCAAGTGATGCTATGACTCAAACTGCCAGAGTACGGACCTTTCCCAGCATCATTAAGCCACTAAGCCACTGCATCTCTATAGAACTATTATTCCATATTATAAAGGAGTAGAGGGTGACCTGGGAGAAGGTTTTAAAAAGCCATTAAAGGAAAGGAAGGAAAGGAAGGAGGGAGGGAGGGAGGGAGGGAAGGAGCGAGCCATTTAAGACAACAGAAGGAAATTGCATAATCATTAGAGGCCATCATGAGAATGAAACTCAAAACTTGGTTTTGTTCGACAGAATATGGAGTAGAGAACAGACTTTCAAGATTCAGTTTTATTTTTTTACTTTAGTAGAATAGCAATAGCAATAGCAGTAGACTTATATACCGCTTCATAGGGCTTTCAGCCCTCTCTAAGCGGTTTACAGAGAGTCAGCATATTGCCCCCAACAATCCGGGTCCTCATTTTACCCACCTCGGAAGGATGGAAGGCTGAGTCAACCCTGAGCCGGTGAGATTTGAACCGCTGAACTGCTGATCTAGCAGTAGCCTGCAGTGCTGCATTTAACCACTGCGCCACCTCGGCTCTTATAAACAACATTCTGGGAATCTGCAAGCCTCTGTCTTGACCTGCCTTATTTGGAGAGCTGATACAGTGCGCCCACATGGTCAGAGATACACAGACTAACTAAATGTCTTGAAATGCTACTCGTCTTAAACGAATGGTTGTGTGGAGGAAAAAAAGCAGCTTTAATTACAAGGAATTTACAAACACTTCTGGCAAGCATGCATTATAAAGCTTCAAGCAGGTTTTAGGAAAAAAATAATTTGCATTAGAATTTTTAAAAAATGTTGCAATGACATGAGCAAAATATATCATCGTTTCTGTAGGGTGAACAGTACAGGACCACAGAAATTTCAAGTTAAAGATGCTTTGAGTTTGAAAGAGCTATTCCGATGTAGCCAGTGTCTGAATTCTGACCCTCTCTTGCAACATTGTGCAATGATCAAAGTAGCACTGTAACCTTTTCAAAAGGCTTAACATTTTTCATAGCACTGAGAAACAGCACTGATTACCGTATTTTTAGACCCAAAAATCTATAAGATGTATAAGATGTTCCGAAGTATAAGACGCACCTAGCTTTTGGGGAGGAAAACAAGAAAACAAAAATCTGCCTCTGCCTCCTAGCAATTTGCTTTCTTACAGCAAACAGCCTGTTTCAGTTTCAGTTTGAGCATAGCCTGATTAACACAAGAAAAAAGAAATCTGCTTCTGCCTCCCAGCAATTTGCATCCTTACAGCAAACAGAAAACAGACCCATTTCAGTTTCAGTTTCCATTTCAGCACAGCCTGATTAGCAAAAGCAGCTGATTGTCGGTTGGATTGGTCTCCCCACAACCAGCTGTTTCAGGCTTTAGTGATTACCATAGCCTATTGCTGCCTCTACACACACCCATTTTTGGCCTCTGTGCATCCTGTTTTCTTCCCGTTCTAGACGACGGCGATCAAAATGAAGCTGAAACTGAAACAGGCTGTTTGCTGCAAGGAGGCAAATTGCTGAGGGGCAGAGGTCAAAGAGTGGTGGGTGGTGGGGGGGTGGGCTACATTCGGTGTATAAGATGCACCAAAATTTCTACTCTCTTTTCGGGGGGAAATTGTGTCTGATACTTGGAAAAATATGGTATTTCTAAGATATGTTTGCATATTTCCCCTCATAAATATGATTAAATGGTCCTGATAAAACTTTATCTATTTTTCTTTTATGGGAACCTTGGAGAGCCTTCCTCACTTCTTTCTTTCCTTCCTCTCCATCCATCCATCCATCCATTAATCCCAGATTAATCAGAACACAGACAGATACACAAAACCCAACACCCAGGTAAATAGGAATCAGCATCAGATAAAAATAATAAAAGAAGAAGCAATACACCACCCCAAAACAAGGGAGAAACTGGTAGGAAACATTGCCATATCTAGACAGTTACGAAGCTCTTTCTCCCCACGCACCAACTAACCTGTAAGAGAAGCTAAGTGGAGAACACCGAGAAATAAAGGTCCTTTTGAATGCAGAAAAGCAGCTCTGAGTTATTTGGACCATGGTTGGTTCCATATGGATTGCTTGGGATAATGTAGGCTGCCTCATCTATAGTATGTATCATTTTTGTATTATGTAAATTATTGAATGAGGTGTCAAGTTCCAAAATAGATGTAAGAAGAGTTGCTTTATTATGCAGTTTCTTATGACTTAGTTCCTTCAAAAGAGAATATTTAACAATTTAACAACAGATTTTTTTTTTACTCATTTAAATCCACTTAATACGAAAGTACCAAACCTCAGTTCACCAAATCAGGATAGTTGCAATACTTGTGCAGGAAAGGACGATACCAGAAGCTATGTTTCTAAAACATAGGCATGGAACCACCGCAAGCAGGACCTTCTTCTAAAACAGCTCCCTATTGCTGATGTTGGCAGCATATAGCAGAAACTTGGAAAACGTTGAGTCGAACTTCCATGTTCATCAACAGCTGACATAAACTCAGTCACTCTATCACTTTATCTGGCTCACGATCATCTTCTCCGGAGCCAGGACCACAAATACCCAGGTAGCGCTCTTTGAGAAGTTCTGTGTTGGAGGCCAGGATTTTTTTTGTAGATAGAGGTCTGGCCTTGATTTTTGTGTGTCATTCCAAGGTGTGTTAATTCCCAATAAGCAGTGAACTGGGTCTGGAGGACAGCTGAATTCTCATTTCCTTGACATGAACTATATTTCATTTTAACGCAACACAGTTGTGATCATCTCCAATTATATGCTTTTTAATTATTTCCCTTTCTTCCAAAATTACAATATAATGAGCATGGCGGTTTCAGAGAACCATACCCCAAACCGGGAGCCCCAAGGGTCGCATATAGGTGCAGGTGGCAACTTTTGATCTATTACCCAATCCATTTAATTGGTCAAAGGGGATTCTTTGAAATTGAAAAATTAAATTAAATTCAATGATATGCATGTACTCTATCGTTGGAATGCCGGGCTTCTCCCTAACGGAGTATTAGTTCTCCTACAGGAGTTGGTTGGTGGCTGATGTTCTTAAAATCAGTAATGTATCTAAATTAGCCCTGAGACAGGATGCTCGCAGTGCAATCCTTGCAGAGATACAATAATTCTGGAAACTCAAGGAAGGAAGGTGTTAATAAGCAGTTCGTAATAGGCTGCTGCCTTAGTGAGGAAACGATGGGGCTCTGAATAATTTGCTCCTTCTGCTCCAGACAACTGAAATTGTAACTGCTGTGGGAATGTAACACTCAAGAGGAATAAAAAAAAGCGAGTGAATAGTTCTTTAAAATATATTGATTTAACAGATCTGCTTCTCTGATGACAAGTTCATGGATTTTAAACAAATTGTATTCAATCAGCTCACCACTGAAATTTGGTTACGAGCTGTTCAAGTGCTCGCTACAAGCCATCATGTTCTGAGTGAAACCCTATATGTTATAGTTATGAGTGTTTGGGGGATGTTTAATAGGGAAAGATAAAAGGCTAGAGAGAAAGAGACGGCAAATCCACAAGGTAAGAAAAATGATGCAAGAAAGAGCTGAATTCACCTTGCACAAATGTGTGCTTGGGCCTGGCATTCAGTGTTGATCTCTCTTCCAAGTACCAAGCAGACCTGAACCCTCGTTATCTTGTTAATCCAGACAAGATCAGCTATATTATGGCATCCGCTGATAAAAAAATAGATTGTTTTAATTAAATGGAGTTAAATGGAAAGCTGACATTCCATAAAAGCAAAGTAGGGTGAGCTGCAAAAAATCAGGGGACCAGTAGATGTCATCAGTGAAAGAAAAAGGAATCGAACCCTTCTCTGCCGTCTAGTGCTCATCTAGAATTTTGCCATACATATATGGTAGTCCTCATCCTCCAGGACTATCTGCTTCAATCTATAGATCTAGCAATTGTACAATGATCCTTAGGGATTCTTGGAAAATCAAAATAATGAATAGTTGCAATCTAGTGCTTTGGTACTATGGCTAACAATCCCAAGGGATAGGTTTGAATAATGGCAGTTTGCTTAGAAAATTGGTAGTTATGGGCCTAGCCATGCCTAACAAGGCTGTATTCTATGAATGGTTAAGGGACTAGGCTAGAAAGCAGCAGGCCATAAGTTTTAGTTTCACCTTAATTAAGAAAGCTGGCTGGTTGTTTTGGGGCCAATCATCAAGTGACTGGGAGTTCTAGTCCCACCTTAAGGGACGCAGTAGCTCAGTGGGTAAGACACTGAGCTTGTCGATCAGAAAAGTCAGTGGTTCGGGGATTCGAACCCCTAGTGCCATGTAAGAGACTGATCTCCCGGTACTTGTCCCAGCTTCTGCCAACATAGACGTTCAAAAGCATGTAAAAATGCAAGTAGAAAAATAGGAACCACCTTTGGTGGGAAGGTAACAGTGTTCTGTGCACCTTCGGCATTTAGTCATGTTGGCCACATGACTCCGGAGATGTCTTTGGACAGCGCTGGCTCTTCAGCTTTGAAACAGAGATGAGCGCTACCAGCTAGAGTTGGGAATGACTAGCAGACTTACACGAGGGGAACCTTTACCTTTACCTTAATCCCACTTTAGGCATGGAAGCCAGTTGGGTGACTTTACGCCACCCACTCTAATAAGTTTAGGTAAAATAGGAGGAGGATGGTGGTTGGATATGTTTGTTGCCTTGAGTTATTTGTAAAAATAATAAAGGCGGGACCCAAATAAATACAAGTAAATATTAAAAAATGGGCAAGGGCCATGATGGAAACTATCTGGTGATAGCTGGGACCATAACATGTTCTAACATTTAGAATATGCCTATTTATTCAAAAAATATTGAGGATTCTGCTTAGAGTTATAGTAATGAGTTCTGGTTATCCTTCAGACATGAAGTTATATAAGATTTTCCTTTCTGGTTCTATGATTAGAATTAAATTAATTCTAAAGTTTAAAAAAAGTCCTTTCCTCTGAAGTCAATTGAAAAGCTAGGTTTCTTCCACCAAACTACTTACTTATTTTTCTATATCATCAACTTTGGAACAAAAACCGGAAGAAAAATAATTAAAAATTGGATGATGTTATAAATAGTACAGAAGTGTTTACATGCTTCCTGGGCAAAAAATTAAAACTACTAATACATTGTAATAGCTTTTTGATTAACTCCTTGGCATCAGGAGTAAGATTTTACATGGTTACAAAATTCTCTTACCAGCAGTAAAAACATACCCAAACCACATGTCTCAGTGTAATTAAATTTAGTTATCTTCACTGAACATGTTTTTTTTTATTTTGAGGTTCAAAAGTTTTATTTCTTTTAAAACAAACATTTCAGCATTCCTCAATCAGTAAGACATCGAAGTACAATTTTTTATGTGTCAAAATAATTCTAGTTTACCACCAAATTCTTGTCTAGCCTAATGCATACCCCTCCCTCCCTCCCCCCTCCCCCCAACCCCCCCTCCTCCCCCCCCCCGACTTCCCAGAACCCGTACATGGTATGGATTTTTAACAAACACAGTCTAAAATCTATTGGAAAAAAAAGAAATAAAGAAATTAATGACATTCTACATTGACCTTAGCTTCTTCTTGCTGAACTAACTTTAAACACTGAACATGTTTTTGTTGTGATATGTCCCGATTGGATTGATCCCTAAAATGGGCAGAAGAAAGAAAAGTTAAACAGCAACTTCTCTGATTGACTTGTAAAAAAATTCCGGAGATCCGGGGGGAGGAGCCTGTCACCGAGGAGGGCTCAACCGAGCTCCTCTCAGAGATCTGGTCTGTATATCTAAATAAGATCATAGATATCACCCCTTTTTGGCATAAAGGGGCAGGGAGTAGCTCTGTGTGCTAGGGTCTATTCGTAATTCACAGCCTTTCTCTTTTTTTTTGGCTGTGGACAGAGATTAGATCCAGCGTGAGCGGAGCTTTTATCTCCAGCCAGTTCTTCTCAGCTGCCTTTTTTTGGCAGCCCTAGACAGGCGACCCCCCCCCCCCAGGACAAAGCAAAGTTGTTTGAAGCTAAGATTAATACGGGCGGGTCCCACCCCTGTGAGATTTATGCTTTTATTACTATCATAAATACCAGCACCATTTGTCTTAGAGGCTTCTTTGTTTAAACGGACTTCAAAATGGCGATTTCTCTCCGTTGGTGACTGATAGGGGATGTACGTAGCCGGTTTTACCTTCCTGCAGACCGCTCCTTAACAAAATAAATTTTTGTTTTTGTTTTTTTGGAAACAGAGGGGAGCGAAAGCGCTGTTTATTTGTTTATTTATAATGGCACCCAGGTCAAAATCGAAGCGTCTCTCTACAAATGTGCCTAAAGAATCTGTGAATGAACTTAAAGAATTTACACTGGCATCGCAGCCCTTGTCTCCTACGCCCTCTACTGGAGAATTCTTAACACAGGAATTTTTTTTTCAAATGTTTAATGATTTTAAACAAGAAATTAAGGAATTTGTATTGGAGCTATATGGTGATTTAAAGTCTAAAATTGACCAAATGAAGGCGAATACGTTTGCAGCCGTGTCTGCCCTGTCAGATTATACCGCTGAAATAGAGAATAAATTAGAAAGTTTGGAAGAGGCTAATTCTAATTTGACTACTAATATTCAAATATTACAACAAAAAATTAGAGACACTCAAGAACAGCTCGTTATGATAAATTTTAATAAGAAGGCATTCGCAATAAGAGTCAGAGGATTCCGCGAAAAGGAGCGAGAGAATCTGAAACAGACCTTTGTTGAAGCCCTCAGCCATGCGGTGGGAAGCCCGGGACTTAACTTTGATTGGCAGATTCGGAAAATTTATCGCCAGAATTCGTTGGTAGCGGAACAGCGACAGCTCCTGAGGGACATAATTATATATTTCTCCACAAAAGAATCCAGAAATGCGATCATGCAAAAATTTTACAATAATAGTTTGAGAGTTGATGGCCAGAACTTGATTGTCTTCAAAGAAATACCTTTCCAGATGTTAAAGGCAAGAAGGGACTATACCTTTTTAACTAAAGAGCTTAGAAATCATCAGATTCAATATAAATGGGAGGCCCCAGCTGGCATTACGGTCACATTTGAGAATCAAAGACTTCGTCTCAATTCTGTTTCGGAGGCTCGAGATTTCTATTACAAGACTTTGAAGGTGGGACTTCCTGATTCACTTGGAAAAGAGGAGAGACAAGCCGAAGGAGAAGGCAAGCAACAGACCACATGGCTGCAAGATGGAGGGGGTAGCTCCCCCTCCTTCGGAGAAGCAGAAAAGCGGAGTTTGAGGATTTAGACATTCTAAAATATTCACTAAAGTTGTGGATTG